>NW_017670415.1:736734-739422 GCF_001879085.1 Nicotiana attenuata
GTGCACGGACCCCGACGACGAAAAACGGGAACATACAAGACATTTGTAATTGCACTGGTATAGTAAAACAACTAGAAGGAAGGAACTGTAAATACTGAAACTAGAAACTGATAACTGATAACTGATAACTGAACTTAACTTAGGAAGTAAGGTTATGAATACTCCCTCATATATATATATATATATATATCTGTGTGTGTGTGTGTGTGTGCGCGCGCGCGCGCGCGCACAAGCTACGGCCTCGGGCCCAAGTATACGTATACATAACTACGACCTCAGGCCCAATGATGCATAAAGCATAAACTACGGCCTCAGGCCCAAATACAGGTGTTCAACATTCAGGAATTTAGAATCAGGAACTGAGAATCATACTGCAATACATGATACTGAAATAATGAACCATACCGAGTTACATGATACTGGAATAATGAATAGGACTAGAATGAGATGTGTATTCATAATAAGTTGATTTGTCATACCTGAAACTCATAGAATATCGAATGATTATGAAACTATGCCATCTAGAGAATAGAAGTTCTACTACTATTCATGGAACTAAGGCATAATTACTTTCTGAGGAAACTAGTAATAGACACTATGAATGGGACGTAGGGAGAATCATAGACATTCCCAAACGTATAGAGTTAGCCTTACATACCTCAATTTCGCCCCTTAGTGATACTACAATGATCCACAACACTAAGAACCTTCAATCTACAATAGCAACATCCAACGGAACCAATATTAGTAACAAATTCCATAACTTAAGCCACTTAGGCATATTATTAAACACCTTGTAGGCATAAATCTCTACATCCCATCAGCATATATATATTTAGTTCATCCAATTACCACCATTCATCAACAATTTATCCCACCATCATGATTAACCAATTTATAACTTCCAACATCACATATGTGACCATCCATCTACACCCAACCAACAAAGTTTCATTAAATAATCATCTATTCTATCTCTACATTAGTTATATAATTAAATTGGGAATTTATGACTTCCAGTCACCATACCAAGAGTTCTATTTCTTATTCATACTCATATTCCCTTAATAAATCTATACATGTAAGTCTAAGGGTGTAGGATTACCTTTTTGAAAGAAATCTTGCAAAACCCTCCTTTGAGTTCTTGAAAAAATCTCTTGAAGATCTAAGTATTTTATGTGTAGATTTCATCAATACTAGTGTAAAAATTATGGAATTTCATAATGCGGATTGCTTACCTTGAAAAGGGTAGGAGTTGGTGCTCTTGAGTGGGCGAAGAAGAACCCCAAGGGTCGTCCAAATAGAATGGGGAAAATAAATCCCGAAATTGTGTTTATAAGCCCAGATTTCGGACGCGGACGTGGATGCTTCGCATCCGAGCGGTCCTCCGCTCAGGAGCTCGAATGCTACACGGATGCTATGGCAGCACTTCACTGCCAGCCCTGTTTTCGGACGCGGCCTCGGATGCTTCGCATCCGTGTAGTCCTCCTCCAGCCTTTGGTAATTTGGTCATAACTTCTTGTAGCAAAGTCTAAATGACGAACGGTTTGAAGCGTTAGAAACTAGACTCAAAGAACTTTCATTTGATCGGTTGTGCATCACCTAAAGCCTTCTATATCTGTAGATATGCTCGTCCAAAGTGTGGTCTTGTGCATACTCATTTGGAATTTTAGTCTTTCATGTAATTTTCCAACTTGGCTTAGACTTAGGTCTCTCCTTGGACCCCAAATCACTTATGATATGCCTAGTACACTTATTATCATAACCAATTGATTACCATCACGTTAATACTCATTTAATGCTTCCACAACCGATTCAAATTTATGGGGTGTTACAACTCAAGCCTCAAATACCGCTTTTTCCTTAGTTTTCACTTCCAATCCGCTCGTATCTAACCATAATTAACTCAATAATATCAATATCGCTAAATAAATAATTTGAAATGCATGATTACAAGTTTTCCAACAATTCCTCAAAAAGTCAAAAACCGACCCCGAGCCCGCTTGGTCAAAACTCGAGGTTCGGACCAAAACGCGTTCACCCACGAGCCCAAATATATTAGTTTCGAAATTCAACCCCAAACCGAGGTCTAAGTTCCCAAATTTGCAAAATCCCCAATTCTTCCTAAAATCCCTAATTCTACCATGAAAGAACAATATTTAGGGCTAAAAATCTAATGGGTGTTGATGGAAATTGGAGGAAATGAGTTGAAGAACACAAACCTATGAATTGGTTTGTAAATCCCTCTTCAAAATCGCTCCTAGGTCGAGATTTTATGAAAGAGTTATGAGTTTTTGAAAGAATCCCGTGCTGGTTCTGTTTTTGAAAAGACTGGACAGCCCTTCATCGCGTTCGTGAGAATCCTGTCGCATTCACGATATGCAGCAGCCAAAGGCCTTCGCATTCGCGAGATACTCTTTGCGTTTGCGAAGGCTTATTCCAACCAGCCTACGCGTTCGCGAGCCACTTGCCGCATTCGCGAAGAGTATAGGTCACTTCCCCTCCCCCAGGTCCCATACCTACGCGTTCGCGAGGGCCTGGTCGCGTTCACGAAGGGTAATTCCCCCACTGCGTGTTCGCGACCAGTCTTTCGCGTTCGCAAAGAAGAAAATATCTCTGCCCCCATTTTACCTTCCGCGTTCGCGAGACTACCTACGCGAACGCGAAGAAGGGCATATCAGAACAACT
>NW_017670415.1:741870-752972 GCF_001879085.1 Nicotiana attenuata
GAAAAATGGCTATTTAAATGATAGCCCATTTGCATTTCAATTTTAGCCGGATTTGAACCTCTAATTAAATCCAATTCCTAAACCCAATTACCCAACCCAATTACCTAATCTACCCGACCCACGACCCTTTTAAATAACCCGCCCGAACTCTCCTTTTATTCCTAGCCGTTGATCACTTAGATCAACGGCTCATATTTGCCCCTTCCTTTTTTAACCCGACCTAACCCCTAAACCTAATCATTTCCCTTCTGTAGCCGCCCTTGAATTCCCCCCTCTCTCAATTCTCTCTCGAAACTTCTTAAACCCTATCCGCCTCCCTCTACTTCCACCCCAAAATCACCGGAATCCATGACTTCCAAGGCCATTGAAGTCATATATCGGCCTCCCATAACTCCTACATGCATGGTTACTATGGTTTCGAGGTCAGACCTTGAAGAAGCTTGGCCCAGACTTGGTTTCGTTCAAGTTCTATGGCTGTCTTCGACCTTGCTCCGGCCAGCCATGGCTGTTCAAGCCTGATCTTGACTTCTCCTGCTTAGACCAATGACTTTCCAAGCCTTTCTCACCATCTGGGTTCTTCTGAAACCCTAGCCTTGGAGGTTCTTCTGATTCTTTTAGATCCGTTGTATATCTCTATTTTCTCTAAGCTTTTAAACATTTTCTCAAAGTTTCTTCCAAAACTTTACCTTCAAATTTTTTTACCTTTTCCGATTTAGGGTTCTGTTAAGTCATTTCAAAGCTTTTTTGATATTTAACATGTTCTACTGTGCTTCTTATGTTGTTCTTCTACTGTGTTTCTTATGTTGTTCTTCTACTGTGTTTCTTATGTTGTTCTTCTACTGTATTTTTTATGTTGATTCTTCTACTGTGTTTCTTATGTTGTTCTTCTGCTGTGTTTCTTCATGTTAAAAGTCTCAGTTCCTTTCTGAGATTTCTGAACTTATTTCTTTAGTATTTTTGCCTTGATTACTTGTCTTTTCATCTCTACACTCGATTGATGGCAAAACCCTAAATTTGGGGTTTCATCCGAGTATTGAGACTATTCGCTATGTGATTTGCTTGTTCTTCATCTTTGAACTTGTTTGATTTCAAAACCCTAACTTCTTTGGACCTATTCGAGCTTCTGAAAACTGCTTCGTCTATTTGAAGTTGCTCGACTGGATTCAAAGTCCTGGTTTCAACTTCTGTTTCTCTATGTGATTTGGTTTCTTGCAATCTTTGAACTAAACTATACTTTCCAGAAAGGTCTTTTACTTGACTCTTTTGTATGCTTGTGATACCCTCTTCTCCCTATTACTAATAAGGCCAATGGCCACTAGCAACTTTTATTTCCTGTTATTTAGTGTCGATTTGGGATTCATCTACCTTTTATCAATAAAATGAGGCATTTAGCATTCCAAGTTCTCCAAATCAACTTGTCGCTAGGCCTTCCTCAGGCAATAAGAGGTCCCCAAATTAGGACACGCTTTACATTCCCGCACTATGTGTTTAAATATTGCAACATTTTTATATAATCCTCACTGACTTGTTACCTTTTTTGTTTTTACTTTTTGTTTATTTATTCCCCACCCCAAAGGTTAGTTCGTGAACTCAGGAAACATCATCCTATTTCACAAGATCCAGGGGCCCTCCACCCACTCCTCCTCTCAGTCCCGTCAAAAACAAGAACAAAGGGAAGATGGAAGATTTGAACAACGCCAGAAAGGAAAACTCAACTGAACTGGTGGAGGCCACTCACGGTCATGGTACTTTGGCTCCCAAGGAAAATGCATCCCAATTGGAACAAAAGCTGCTTAAATTTCAGGAAGAACTTGATCAGGTCCGGAATCTGGCAATCTGTCATTTTCCCTCACTACTCCAGATATCAACTTCCCAAATGCTTAGAACCCTACACCTCCACAGAATTTCCCAAAGCAACAGAACCATCCCGCTCCTCACCACCACTGCAACACCTATCATCCCAGAACCACAAAACTCCACAAATGACCACTGCCACACCCACCATAACACCCCCATCTACGTGGAGACTGTGCCGCTCCACCCCACCCATCTCAAACACACCCAAGTCTGATGATAAAGATTTTCTTATCAAGAACCTGGCTGAAGAACTTAAGAAATTGACTAGCAGAATTTAGGGCGTTGAAGGGAGTAAGGGAATTGAAGGGCTGAACTACGAAGATCTTTGCATACAGCCCGATGTCGAACTGCCCGAGGGGTACAAACCTCCTAAGTTCGAGATATTTGATGGTACAGGTGATCCCAGGGTCCATTTGAGGACATATTGTGACAAGTTGGTTGGGGTAGGAAAAGACGAGAGAATCCGCATGAAGCTATTCATGAGGAGTCTAAAAGGAGATGCACTATCCTGGTGCATCAGCCAGGATCCTAAGAAATAATCAAGTTGGGTCGGTATGGCCTCTGATTTCATGGACAGGTTCAAATTTAACACAGAAATGCGCCGGATGTGTTCTACATTCAGAATCTGAAGAAGAAACCTACAGAAACATTTCACGAGTATGCTATTCGCTGGAGGTCGGAAGCCGCTAAAGTCAGACCTGCCTTGAAGGAGGAACAAATGAACAAATTCTTTGTCCGGGCACAAGACCCACAATACTATGAGCGACTAATGATGATTGAAAGCCACAAATTTTCTAACATCATCAAGCTGGGGGAACGAATCGAAGAAGGCATTAAGAGCGGTACGGTTACAAACTTCGAGGCCTTGCAAGCTACAAACAAGGCCTTGCAGTCTGGTGGTGTGTCCAAAAAGAGAGACGTAGGAGCTGTGATGGTTGCACAAAGAACCAAATCTCCTATCAAATACCAAACCTACCCAACACCTCCACTCACATATCAGTCCACTCCGAATTACCAAGCACCCTCACCCACTTATTAATCACCTCCACCACCCACATATTAGCCTACTTCACCCAAATATTCCCAACCCGCACATGTTTACCAAGCCTACAATACTCAACCAACCCACTATCAATCCCCGCCTGCACGCCAAAACTTCCCTAGACCTCGACCAAATTTTGATCGAAGACCTCCAAAACAGTATACGGCTATTGCTGAACCTATCGACCAGTTGTATGAAAGACTTAAAGCTGCTGGTTACGTCAACCCTATCCCTGCTGTAACCCCTGAGAACCCTTCTCAGTAGGTTAATCCAAATAAATCTTATGCATACCATTCCGGCATGAAAGGACACACCATTGACGAATGCCGTTCTCTGAAAGATAAAATCCAGACTCTAATTGATAACAAGATTGTTGTGGCAAAGGAGCCTGCTCCAAATGTCCACAATAACCCTCTGCCTGACCACAAGGGAGGCGTTTACATGATTGAAATAGAGGATGATTCGGATCCCAAAGGATCGATCGGTTTGGTCACAGAAGGTGACGACCCAAAGCAACCAATAGTCACCCTTAATCCGATCATAGTCCAGATTCAGCCCTCTGGGGATGCCGAGGTAAATATGTCCATACCGCTAGAGTTTGAAGTGCCACCATCTGCAAAGACTCCAGCGCCAATTGAGGTTGAATTCATGTCTTCAGCAAAGGCACCTACACCATTCGAAGTTGCAGTTTTACCGCCCAAGGTGCAGACACCGTTCGGAGTAAAGATAGCCACGCCAATTCCAGTGGCAATGTCAGCCATAACACCATTCCATACAAAGGCTATACCATGGGACTACACAGCCGAGGCAAGAAGGAAAGGCAAGGTTGTTGGCCCAAGTAAAGGTTAGTTTTGAAGACTGACAAAGGAACTCGGACATGAACCAGATCCATCCAGTGGTCCATCCCTCGGGTGCACAAAAACGGGCAGATTCAAGCATGTGGGTTGCACGGGAAGGAGATAAGCTTAACTTAGTGTATTTAATATCTCCTGATCGAAAAGGTTGCATAATTGATAAGGAGAAGGAGTCCTTAATCAAAGAGAACACAATTCAAGATAGGGAAGGAGTTAGAAGTTGAAATCAACTAGAACTCTTCCACCAAGGAAGAGTTGCATTAGAACTCTAGTTATTTCTTCATCTACTAACTCTATAAATTACAGGATGTTCTCACATTAAATTGGTTGCACAAAAATGCAGAAGTTAAACGTGAATTGGGAGCAAAATAGCAAGGCTTTTTGCAAGCAGTTCGTGTGTGATTCAAGTGTGCAAACCAGAAGCTACATGAATTAGATTGAAGAACCAGCTCCATAAAGAGTTTTATGTGTCTTTCTTTATTTCTAGTTCAATTGTAGTAGGTGTTTTTATATTGTACCTTTCAGCTTTATCTAGAAGCAATTGTAATAGGTAATTTGAGTGTTCAAGTTAGAGTTAACTTGAAGTTGTCGCAGCAGTTAGAGGCTGGTTGCCACAACGGGATTAGAGTTTAATCCTTAGGTTTACAAGAGTTTTGTAAATGCTGTTTTGGATCAGTGATTTTAGTGGAAGTTCGGGAAAATCCTACTGAGTAGTAGGTCGTGGTTTTTTCACCTTTTGAGCCAGGTGTTTTCCACGTAAAAATCTCTGTGTTCTTTATTTTTTGTATTTATTATTCCGCAAACAACAGTAGTTAGTATACCTAGAAGAACCAGGTAATTCTAGAGTGAAAATTGGGTACCACACAAATCACCCCCCTCTTGTGTGGTATTAACGTTAAGAACATCAATTGGTATCAGAGCAGGTTATCCTTAAAGAGGCTAACACCTTAGGAAAAGATCAAAATGAGTGCACCACCTGGAAACTGGGAAGGGCAATCCACTTCTAGGCCTCCACTTTTTAATGGCCAGTACTATTCCTGGTGGAAGAACAGGATGAGAGACCACATCATAGGAGAAGACTATGAACTCTGGGACATAGTCACTGATGGTCCCTTGGCTACTACAAAGAAAAATGCTGAAGGAGTGGATGTGCCAAAGACAAGAGCTGACTGTACTGCTGAAGACTTGAAGAAATGGGAGAAGAATGCTAAGGCCAAGAAATGGCTTGTGTGTGGACTTGGTACAGACGAGTACAATAAATATGGGACACTTTGTAAGTGGCTCATGAAGGAACACCTCAAGTGATGAGGTCCAGAGGAACACTGCTGTATTCTCAATATGAGAATTTCACCATGAAGGAAGGGGAAACAATCCAAGAGATGTATACAAGGTTCACCATACTGACAAATGAACTTAAGTCTCTTGGAAGGGTTATTCTTGAAGAAGACAAAGTTAAGAAGATTTTGACCAGGGTACTGCCAATCTCTTGGGAAAGCAAAATCACAGCTATTCAGGAATCAAAGAACATTGCCACTCTTAAGTTGGATGAGCTAATTGGAAATCTCACTGCCTATGAACTTAGAAGGCAAACCATGAAGATGGATGCACCCAAGAAGGAAAGGAGCATGACATTCAGAATCACTGAAGGTGCTGATCTAGAGGAGGATGAAATGACCATGATCACAAAGGATTTCAAGAAGTACCTAATGAGAGGAAATGGTCCTTCAAGAAGTGGAAGCTACAGCAAACCAAAGGTTCCTGAAAAACAAACCAATGAGGGGTGTTACAAGTGTGGGAAGACTGATCACCACATCAAACATTGCCCTCAATGGGAAATTGAATGGAAGAAGGAAAGAGCTAAACGAAGGAACAGGAAGAAGGAACAGGTTCAACCCAAGAGAACAAAGGATCAACAAAGGCTATGGTTGCTGCTTGGGGTGAAAGCTCAGATGATGACTCAGAAGACGAAGATGGAGATGAACAAGCACTTGTGGCAATTGGAGAATCCGATGAGGAATCTGAGGTAAGTATAATTCATCTCAAAGACAAGATTAAGTTTTTGTCTAAAGAAAGTCTATCTGAATTACTTCTAGATTTCATTGATGAATTTGAAGTTATAAAACAATAGAAAAGGAACAGCTGTCTAGGGAATGTGTGATCCTAAAAGCCAAGTGCAAAAATTTAGAGTTAGGGCTAATGAGAGTGAAAGTAAAAACGCTGAGTTGAAGAACCAGGTTCATGAACTTGACACCACAGTCCTAGAGCTTAAATCTGAAAATCTAAAATTGAAATTAGGAACTGGTAAAAAGAAATCTGATCACACACAACTCACTTTAGAAGAAAATGTAGGAAAAATGAAAGATGAGTTGTACAGAAGAGATGAGCAGATAAGAGTCCTTAAGGAGGATCTAAACAAGGTTAAGCACGAGCTAGATAGAACCTGTAAATGGAATAGGTCCTCCGATGCACTTTCATGGCTACATGAACACCATAGTAGCAATAAGAGAGGACTTGGCTATGGGACCCCTGCACCTAAGTTGGATCCCAAAAGCAAGTACCTCACACTTCCTGAGAACAAAATTTGCACACACTGTGATAAAACTGGTCACTATAAAAGTGAATGTATTGCAAAAGAAAAGGCTAGTCAAAAAAATAAAGAATTTGTTCAAGGGAAAAATAGGCTGCCAGGTTGGGCTAAAAAGAATTTGATTCACCCTTTTGCCTATAGAAAGGGACCCAAACTAGTTTGGGTTCCTAAGACTAATCCCTGATTTCCTTTCGCGGGTCCAAGTGAAGGGGAGCAGCCAAATATAATACATGGATAGTGTCTGTTCAAAGTATATGACAGGAAGCAAGAACCAGTTCCTTTCACTTGAGGACCTCAAAGGAGGTAATGTCTCCTTTGAAAATGGGAAGAAAGGTAGGTAAGACTGACTCTCACTCTATTGAGAATGTCTACTTGATAGATGGCCTAAAGTACTAGTCTAATCAGTGTATCACAATTATGTGATAAAGGTAACTTGGCAGCATTCACCACTACCAAATATTTTTTGATTAATCTTACCATTGACAAGATTGTTTTGCAGGGAAAAAGAGTAAACAATACATGCATTATAGATTTGTCCACACTTTCATAAAATGAACTCACTTGCTTAAGTGTGTCGGACAATGATCCCCTCCTTTGGCACAAGAGACTTGGACATACAAGTCTGATCCAACTCAACAAATTAGTCTCAAAGGATCTGGTGATAGGGCTGCCTAACATCAAGTTCAAGGAAGATAAAGTTTGTGAGGCTTGTGCAAGGGGGAAGCAGGTAAGGTCCTCTTTTAAATGCAAGAAACTGGTAAGTACCAGCAGAATGATGGAACTGATCCATATGGATCTCTGTGGTCCAATGAGAATATTAAGCAGAGGTGGTAAAAGACATGTGATGGTGCTTGTTGATTACTCTAGGTTTTACTTGGACATTGTTTTTAACATCTAAAGATGAAGCATTTGACATGTTTACTTCTTTTTTTAGAAAAACTCAGAAACAACTAGGTAATCAACTTGCATCAATTGGGTCTGATCATGGAACCAAATTTGAAAATGCTAAGTTTGCTGAATTTTTGCATGTTACATCATAAATAGTCGCATGGCTAGACCTCTTGTTAAGAAGGTTCCCTATGAGTCACTTAAAAGGAGAAAGCTAAATATATCCCATCTTAGGGCATTTATATGCAAGTGCTTTTTGCACAATAATGGCAAAGACTCCCTAGGTAAGTATGATCCAGAAGTGATGAGGGAGTATTCTTGGGATATTCTTCACATAATAAAGCTTATAAGATATACAGTAAAAGAACTATGTGTGTAGAAAAAATGTATATGTTATTTAAAATTAACATTCTTTCTGAGAAGCAGGAACAATATAATGAAGAGATTGGGCTGATAAAAAATTCAAATGGTGAAACCATGGTCTAGCATGAAGAAGCATCACAGGAAGGAACATGTGATGGAACAAGTCCCTCCAACCAGGGCAACATGACAGGGAGAACTGACTAGAGAGGAACTGATCCTCTAACCTCGAGGGAACCTGTCCATGAACCTATTTTTCTGTAACAAAACCAGGAAGGAACATCCAATGAAATTGACACTCCTATTGCAACATCCACGAAATTGGATATAGATGAACCTGGTTCATCTGTTGATCAGAAGTTGTATAGGGGAATGATTGGTTCTCTTTTATATCTCACTACTAGCAGACCTGACATTGTGTGCAGTGTAGGTCTTTGTGCTCGATTTTAGGCAAATTCAAAGGAGTCCCACTTGACTAATGTAAAGAGAATATTGAGATACTTGAAAGGCACCACTGACCATTGCCTTTGGTATTCAAAAGGTAGTAATTTTAATCTAGTGGGATATGCTGACACTGATTATGCAGGTTTCCTAGTGTATTGGAAGAGCACCTCAGGTATGGCACACTTCCTTGGTTCATGTCTTGTGTCATGGGCTACCAAAAGGAAAAATTCAATGGCCTTATCTACTGCTGAAGCTAAGTATGTTGTTGCTGCTTCATGATTGTGCTCAATTGTTGTGGATCAAGCAGCAGTTGATGTATTTTGGTATTGAAGTTGGTTGCATCCCTTTTTTCTGTGATAACACTAGTGCTATTAGTATGACTAAGAATCCGGTTCATCATAAGAGAACTAAGCACATAGATGTTAGACACCATTTTTTTGAGGGACAACTATGAGAAAGGCTTGATCACTATGGAGTTTTGTGCTACTGACAAATAAATTGCTGACATCTTCACAAAAGCCTTAGGTAGAGATCACTTTGATAGGAACAGGTTGGAATTAGGGATGATTAAGATCACCTAAAAGGACCAGTTCAAGGTTAAACGAAAAAAAAATGAAAAAAATTGAAAAACAAATTTTGGTTAGAAAGTCAGTAAATTATATAATTAGATTAAATCTTGCTCAGTCTCATACTTTCCATAGTATACTCTTGTGCCATGTTCTAAAATGACTCATTAATCTCTAATGATATTTTCTCTATTTTGGCAAATTTAGACTTACACAAGAGAATTTTCAGTTAAGAACCTGATTCATCAAGATAACACGGTATGTTTTCTACACTCTGCATAATTTGAAATAACTATATTTGGATCATGAGCAGAGTCCTACCAAATACCAAACTCCTTTTGGACTTATCCGTTACAAGTGAACCAGTCCTATTCAAAAGAGTTCCAACCGAATGGAAGTATCTATATTCTAGGGATACACTCCAACGTCTCTTCAAAACCGAATTTCAGTTTAATTAAACTTCGAAGAGTCTGAAAAGCTATAGTTACCCCATCAATTATTCCCCTGTATATTGATCAACTTTAGTGTATTCCTTACTTTATCTCTCTCAAGCGGTTAAAAAACTCTCATTCTTCTTTCATCTTCCAAATACAATCTAATTCTCTTCTCTTCCATACCCTAGCCCAGAAATGTCGAACACCTCTGAAAATCCTTCATCACTACCACAGGAAACCACTTCCACACCTTCTACAACACTAATCTCTAAGAAAAGATGATGGCTCGTAAGATTGTCGCTGAAGGAGAGCAGATCAAGAAAATAAACAAGCAATTGAAAGCAGGTAGGGAAGAAGATTCCCAGAAATCTGAAGATTCATTTAAGTCTGCTACTAAGGGGGAAGAAAGTAGGTATTCCGAAATTGAACAGGTATCTTCTGATTCTAAAGTTACTCCTGAGATGATTTTTGAAGTGGCTGGAAATTTAGAGAATAGATTTGTACTGGTAGGATCTATAGTAGGTGTTGAGACTACCAAATCTGGAGAAGTTGGTGGTAAAAATAAAAAAGAAAAAAGAGAGCAAGGGTGCTAGGAGTGATGTGAGGGGAAAGGGTAAAAGAGTGGTTGATTCTTCACCCACTCCTGTTGGTCGAACAAAAGAAACTGGTGCAATGGTTGTTTGGGGAGAGGAATTTACTGAAATAGAAGAGAGTGTGAGCAAAACAAGGGGAAATGGGAAGCTGCTGAGGGGTAGGTTCAACTTGAAAAATATAGATGAACCTGTTCCATCTGAAGAGGAAACCCTCTTGGACCTACTGATAGGGTTATCAATGGCACCAAAACTCATGCCATTCCCTATGGTTTCATTCTCACAACTGTGCTTGCACATTTCAAGGTACCTATGAAGAAGTGGGGTTAATACTCTGCTTGCTTGCGATTATGAAGTCAATGTCATTCTTAATGAACCTGGTTCATCTAAAAAGACACCTATCAATAGCAAAGTCAGAGTCTTGGTACAGGAGAGTTAGGCAAAGGATATTGAGATAGCAAGTCTGAAGACACGATTAGTTGAGGTAGAATCTGAGAGAGATGTTCTTAGAACTGAACTTGCAAGGGAAAAGGAGAAGAATGATGGAATTCTTCAAGACATGCTGAAACTTCTCCAAGCAAATAACCCAGCCCCTACATCTTCCAAGCCTTAAATCCTAGCCTAGTGTAGATCAATCAGTAACCCAGTTCGGGACGTTTTGTTTCTTTTGCTCATGTTTTCAGTATTTTTATTTCTTCTTATGCTTTGTGGTAGAATCTTATCAATCATCAATGAAATTCACTGTTTTTGCTCTTACTGTTTGTTTATATTTCTTTGATGGTTGAAATTCTTAGTTTGATCTATGATGATTAATCCATGTTTGCATTTGAAGTAGCCCCAATGGCCATGAGTAAGCTTTAAAATCTGGTTATCTCACATTTTTTATACAACTTTTCAATGATGCCAAAAGGGGGAAAAAGGTTGTGTTTTAAACAAGTGATGTTTACACCTTGAACAGTGATGTTTATAACCTAATGTACCCGGTCCTTGATGATAAGTGATATAAAGGAAAAATATTTCTAACATTGTGTTGATGTTTGAGCTGAGTTGTGGCAGCGCCTAAGTGTATGAAAAGCACAGTGTTTGTCATCATCAAAAAGGGGGAATTTGTTGGCCCAAGTAAAGTTAGTTTTGAAGACTAACAAAAGAACTCCGACATGAACCAGGTCCATCTAGTGGTCCATCCCTCGGGTTCACAAAAACGGGCAGATTCAAGCATGTGTGATGCACGTGAAGGAGATAAGCTTAACTTGGTGTATTTAATATCTCCTGATCGAAAAGGTTGCATAATTGATAAGGAGAAGGAGTCCTAATCAAAGAGACACAAGTCAAGATAGGAGGAGTTAGAAGTTGAACTCAACTAGAACTCTTCCACCAAGGACGAGTTGCCTCAGAACTCTAGTTATTTCTCTATCTACTAACTCTATAAATTGCAGGATGTCTCACATTAAACTGTGTTGTACACAAAAACGCAGTAGTA
>NW_017670415.1:754934-755743 GCF_001879085.1 Nicotiana attenuata
CACGACAGAAACCTACGTGCATCACAATATCAACAACCGCACGGCAGAAACCTACGTGCATCACAATATCAACAACCGCACTAGGCAAAACCTCGTAGCATCACAATATCAACAACCGCACGGCAGAAACCTCGTGCATCACAATATCAACAAATGACAATATATATACAGGAACTAAGCAAGAGAATCAACTCAAGAGATTCCGTTCACCAAAAGACGGTACAACTAACGTACAAGGGATAACTGTAATAGGGATATACTAAGCGCGATAAGAACAACTCAACAAGGGAGAGATAATACGAAACAACGCTTCCATAATACTCAGTTCTACAACAAGGAAGTTAACATGAATCAAATAATTACAATTAAGAAAGTATCCACTAAACATAGGATATCTAACTTCTTTCCAATTAAGGCCAATTAATTACACGAGAGATAGAAATAATGCTTTCCAGATAAAGACAAGCAGTTAGGAATGATAATGTGACTATAGAAGGGTAAATGCCTACAGTTAAACAAGTAAAAGTCAATTAGGCAACAAGAATAACCAAAAAGGGCAAATAATTCCAAGTAAGTCATGTAGAGGTGAAACTAATAACAGGGAGCTCAATCGTACCAAGGACAACTTCATATTCAGTGATTATAAGGATCTAAGAGCCTAAAAGGGGCAATTTTTCACAAATAAATCCGAGCACGCACTCGTCACCTCCCATACAAGGAATACAATCAACAAAGAAGACTCAAGTCCTAAGGGGAAGTCCCCCACACAAGGTTAGGCAAGATACTTACCTCGAACCGGCTAAAATCAA
>NW_017670416.1:0-2252 GCF_001879085.1 Nicotiana attenuata
TTCTACCATAAACTCGAATAATTAGGCCAAGAGACTTACCTCCAATTGATTCTCAGTCAAAACCCTCGAAAATACTCGCCCAAAGCTCTCCAAGTCGCTTAAAAATGGTGGAAACTACCTCTTGTTCGCGGATGAAATTTAATATTTTAAACCCTTCTGCCAACAGCAATTTTCGCTTATGCGGTCCCGCTTCCGCTTATGCGGCCAAAATTCCGCTTATGCGGTCTTCACTTAAAAACCCAACGTCCGCTTTTGCGTCTCCTCATCCGCTTCTGCGAACCACTCAAGACCGCTTCTGCGGTTTATAGTCCGCTTCTGCGGCTCGCATTTGCGAAAAATGTTTCGCTTTTGCGGAAACACTCCACCAGGCTACGAACTGCTTCTGCGCTCCTTTACCCGCTTCTGCGGAACCGCTTCTGCGGTCCATTTTCGCAGAAGCGGAAATACCAGATGACAGAAAAAACTGAACCTGCAACACACCTCAAAACGCTCGTTTAACCACCCGAATTCACCCCGAGGCCCCCGGGACCTCAACCAAAAACACCAACGCATACTAATACCTTATTCAAACTTGTTCCAATCTTTAAAACACATTAAACAACGCTAAAACCATCAAATCACATCGAATTCAAGCCTAAGTTTCTTAAAAACTTCCGAATTACGCATTCGATCAAAAACCCGACCAAAACACCTCCGAATGACCTGAAATTTTGCACACATATCCAAAATCACCTATCTGAGCTACTGCAACTCTCGGAATTCCATTCCGACCCTCGTATCAAAATCTCACCTATCCACCGGAATTCGCCAAAATGCCAACTTTGCCAATTCAAGCCTAATTCTACTCCGGACCTCCGAAATCACTTCCGATCGCACTCCTAAGTCACAAATCACCTCCCGAAGCTAACCGAATCACCGGAATTCACATCCGAGCCTTCTAACTAATAAGTCAACATTCAGTTGACTTTTTCAAATCAAACCTTCCTTAAAGAGACTAAGTGTCTCATTTCCTATCCAAACCAATTCAATTAAACTCTAACTCACCTGTTGCTGATAATAAAACATGAAAGAGCAATAAATGGGGGAAACGGGGCTGTAATACATGAGACGACGGGTTGGGTCGTCACATACACGACAACAACATGCTACTTCTCAGGTTGGGAAACCAGATGGTGTGACAGCTGCTAAGTCATGTGCATAAAATAATGCTGCTACTACTGTTGAAGTTGGTGCGCAAACTAGGGACGAATGGACAATAGTGATGAGGTCTCCTACTAAGCGAAATGCTGCTCCAAGTGTGAAGAATCAGCAGCAGAATATGAGTGTTCCAACTGCTCGACAAACCGCGTCAAAGACTGTCACAAGTCCAAATAGTTTTGAAGCACTAACAGAAGAGGTGAACGTTGGTGTTAACTCTCTAACAGTCAAGGATACAAGATTGATGCAGCAAATTACACCATGTATTAGCAGTAGCAAACAGGATCAGTCAAGTGAAAATCTTTCGAAGAAGTTGGGTGTTCGACGAATTGCCTCGGTGAATAATTTGGTTGAGAATGTTGGGGATGATCAAGTAGTGCGACACAGAACTCCTAGGTTGCATTTTTCCAGCCCAGAAGTTGAAAGAACTATCAAAGAAACTTAGATTTCCATGATGATGAATGCTAATCCTACGATCAACCAACCCGTTCTGTATATACTCGTTTATCTCATTCTTCTATTCTATCTATTCTCAATTATTCGATACGATTTTTCTTCGGATTTCACTTTGAATAGATACTTTTAGTGTTTAAATATAAGTAAAAGTTTATTCTCATCCTTTCAGACCTTCACGCGGACAAATTAACCAGTTGCAAAATATTTTGCGAAACTTTTAGCCGCTAAAACTCATCTTTGTAATAAGGTAAAAATCAGTAATAAGCCTAATAATGCACTAAATTACCAACTAAAAATAGAGTAAAAATAGTATATATATCATACTCGGGTAAAAAGTTTTAACATGGTTGAATTCATATCTCGACTGCCGGCATTCAACTAAAATATCAATATGCATCAACGACACTTAGAAAATTTCTCAAAAATCACAAAAATAACAGTAGCCTTAGAAAACAGAGGAGCCAATTTAAAAACAATAGAGTAACTAAGGGTGGCAAGTGGACCGGTTAGGCCAGGGCCCAGCCCAGGCCCGCGAGCCCATACGGGTAGTGAGCCTAAACGGGCCTATCCTTTTAAGCCCGGGACCGGGGGGGGGGGGG
>NW_017670416.1:2556-26779 GCF_001879085.1 Nicotiana attenuata
TTCAAGTCTTCACTCATCTCTCATTTCTCAAACTCAAATTCTTAATTCAAGTTTGAGAAATGAGAGATGAGTGAAGACTTGAAGACTTCACTCATCTCTCATTTNAAGAAGTTTACATAATAAAGTGCAAGAACTGTGGTCGAGTCTACACTCGTCGTCCAAAGGAGGGCACAGGCTGTTTAAGGAGGCATATAAAGAGTTGTCTTGCGCGTTCTCCAGACATTCATATTTAAGATTTTAAGTTGATTTGAGACAATTTGTGTTATTTTAAATTATTAGACGTATTATGCTTAATGTTTTAGTTTGTTAGATTAATTTGAAGTATTATGTTGAAGGCATTGAACTTTAATTTGAAGTATTAAATGTAAATTTTAATTTGCAACTTTGATACCGAGTTCATCTTATATATATATATATATATATATATATACCGAGTTCATCTTATATATATATATATATATATATATATATATATATATATATATATATATATGTATGTATGTATGTATGTATGTATGTATGTATACGTCTTAATATAACTAATGTTATATCGAAATTCGAATATAGCTTATATACTATACACTTAGCATATACAATCTTATATAAGGCAATTTCTTATAAATTATATATATACATACATATATATATATATATATATATATATATATTTAAGCAACGTATAAAATATATATGTATTTATAGATATAGATATAGTATATATAATGTATATAAGCTATATAATTTACAACAAATTGTCTTAGATAAAAAAAAATCAAAAAAAAAATAGTCAAGGCCCATTTAGGCCTGTTTGGGCTCGGGCCCGGTCCACATAGCCCGGGACCATTACTACACGGTCCCGGTTTGGTTACGCCCAAAAACCCATGAAGCCCGGGTCAGTTTAAGCCCGACCCATGAAGACCGGGTCCGTTTGAGCCCGGCCCGCGAAGCCCGTTCCGATTGGGACCGGGCCCGGACCGGATTCCAGCCTTAAGAGTAACAGAGAAGGAATCAATTCAATCAATCGACTATCAATCTAACAACAACAGATATCACAAACGACTTAGTAAACACAGAAAAAGCTATACGTTCACTAATTCCAAAAGGCCATAGTTGGATGCCAAAAATCAAAAATCAAAGATTGGTACCTGGTAAGCAGAATCTTTTGCCGATTAAGACAAGAAATTGAAGGAGACGAACGCTTTCTGTAATAATTCTTTAAACCTACACGAAAATAGAAGTTTAAGATGAATGAGAGGGAAAAGATTGACAACGAAGATTGAGAATAATTGAGCAGTATCAACCCAAAATTATATGTAACTCGATTGAGAACGACCTGGGATGGCCGGAGACCGTGGCAGGACGGAGCAGCGATACTGTTAACACGTAGGTTTTTCTAGCGTCGTTCTTCTATATCGTTTCCTAGCATCGTTATTCGTTCTTGTTACAGGGTTTTTCCTATTGGTTTTCTAATTGGAGGGTTTTCCAATGGGAGGGAATGTAATTTCTTATCCCAAAAAATTGGAGGGAAAGATTTTATTTTCTTTGTACGGAGGGGAAGTTAAAATAATAAAAATTTAATTCAATTAGTGATTTTTAGTGGCATTTTTTTTATTGTCGTTAAAAAGATATCTTTTACTGGCTAATGGTCATGTGCCGCTAATATTTCAGCTTAAATAATTCATTAGCGACAATTACCTTATTGCCGCTAAATAATTACCGCCAAAGGCCTTTTTTGTAGTAGTGAATGGTCGAGATACAGAGCCTAGTATGGCCGAGCGCCTATGAGCGGGCCTACTACGACAAAGCAATTATATGTGCCCAGCCTTATGGGGCCGGACAACTATTTTACTTACTATATTGAGAAAGTTGAGTCAGTATCAACAAGTAAGCATATCTCTATATCATCTTTGACTCCTAGTTTCTTTCAGTTATTATATTATCAATTCAGTTTCAACTTTCAGTAATTCTGTTTTCTTACATACTCGGTAAATTATTTTGTACTGACATCCATTTTTGCTAGGGACGCTGCATTTTATGCATGCAGGTCCTGATAGACAACTGGATAGACCTTCTCAGTAGGCAGAGTCAAACATCAGCTAAGTTGGTAAGCTCCACTTCCTCGGAGTTACAAGGTCTAGACCTTGGAGTCCATTTTATATATACAGGTTTGACCGTTAGGTCGAGGCCCTGTACCAACCATGATACTGTGGAACTATCTCTAGAGCTTGTAGACAAGTCCTATATATTATTTATATTAGTAGTTGTTCATGGCAGCCTCGTCTTTATCCCTCAGATGAGAGAGACGATATTTTTAGATAATTCAGAATATGGCCTCATCGGCCTAAGTTGAGGGCTACCCCTCCAGAGTTCATAGTTACAGAGTGGTACGCTCGGCTGAGTATGGCACCGGGTGCCAGCCACACCTTTTCAGGTTTGGGGAGTGACACTTGTACCTTTTCTAGATACTGCTGCATTTGTATCTCTCTTTCCACGTAAGTTCCTTGCATTTGGTTTACTACCAGTTGCGAGTCGCTTTTGATTACAATTTTTTCAGTACCAAGCTCTCTCGTGAGCTCTAAACCTGCAATCACAGCTTCATACTCTACTTCATTATTAGTAATTGGATAACACTTTATTTCCTGCCTTATAATCTCTCCCAAAGGTGGTATTAAAACAATTCCCAAGCCTGCTCCTTTAACATTTGAAGAACCATCAGTAAACAAGGTCTAAGTCCCCAGATTAGATCCGGTGAACACCCGTACCTCCTTTTCAGCTTTAGGAAGCAGGTTCAAGCTGAAATCTGCTACGAAATCCGCTAGTACCTAAGACTTTATGGAAGTTCTAGGCTGATATATAATATCATATTCACTAAGCTCAATATTCTATTTAGCTAATCTTCCTAACAATTGTTGCTTGTGCAATATATTTCTTAGTAAAAATATAGTTATTACAGAAATGGGATGGCATTGAAATAAGGTCGCAACTTTCTTGATGCCATAATTTATGCTAATGGAAGTTTCTCTAAATGTGGTCACTGTGACTAGGTTTCTAATAAGGATTTACTAACATAATAGATTGTAGACTGCTTACCCTTGTCTCCACGTACCAGCACCGCACTTACTCCCATTTCTAACACAGCCAAGTAAATAAGCAATCTTTCTCTATCCCTTGGTTTTGCTAACAGGGCGGTTTTGATAAGTATGACTTCAAATTCTTCAGAGCTTGTTGACATTTGTTAATCCATTCAAATTTATTTTGCTTTTTCAATATTGAAAAGAATTTAAAATATTTTTCTGAAGATTTGGATATAAACCTTCTAAAAGCTGCTACTCTACCTGTTAATCTTTGTACCTCTTTTTTGCTCGTGATCACATCACGTATTTCCTCAATTGCTTTGATCTGCGTGGGAATCACTTCAATACCCATGTTAGAAATAAAAAATCCTAAGAATTTACCTGAAGCAAGGCCAAAGGCGCATTTTTTTGGGTTTAACTTCATGTTATACTTGCGAAGAATTTCGAAAGTTTCAGTCAAGTGTTGGAAATGGTCCACTGCTTGTGCTGATTTGACCAACGTATTATCTATGTAGATCTCCATGGTTTTCCCCAAGTGTTCTTAAAATATTTTGATCATCAATCTTTGGTACGTTGCTCCAACATTTTTCAAGCCAAATGACATGACTTTGTAGCAATAAGTCCCCCTGTATGTATTAACGAGGTTTATTTCTCATCTAGAGGATCCATATTTATCTGATTATAACCAGAATATACATTTAAAAAACATAAAAGTTCATGACCTGCAGTAGAATCAATTAATTGATCTATATGCGGTAAAGGAAATGAATCTTTAGGGCAAGCTTTATTTAAATCAGTATAATCCACACAAACTCGCCACTTTCCTTTTTTCTTTGGAACTACGACAATATTAGCTAACCAGTCAGGGTACTTTACCTCTCATATTGAACCAATCAGAAGTTTTTGTACCACATCCTGGATAACATGATTTTTAAATGGCAATTGCTTCCTTTTCTTCTGTTTGACAGGTGGGTGCAATGGGCTTCATTTATCCTGTGAGTCTTTACCTCCGGTGGTATACCTGTCATGTCTAAATTCGACCAAGCAAAGAAATCAGCATTAGCATGTAAAAAATCAATTAACTTACCTTTTATTTCCGGGCTTAAGTTTGCTCCATGTAAACTTTTCTATCATGCTAGTGGACGAATAATATAACAACTTCGAGCTCCTCCCTGGTTGTTTCGATATTCTCGTTTTCTTCTAGTTCTTGAATCATATCAGGTCTCAAATCTATATCAGCTTGACCTCTCGGACTTCTAGTTGTGGTGGGCGTTGAATTATCCTCAACTGAGTTCTTTAATTTCTATTTCACACCTCTGCCCTCGGATGTTGCATTTGTGATCACCATTGAATTGATATCTCGTGATGCATGTTGATCTTCCTGGATTTGTTGGACTCCCGGCCCATTGTGATGGGATTAATGATTTGATGCAATGTTGATGGGACCGCATCCATATCTTGAATACACGGCCTTCCCAAGATTATGTTATAGGCCATGTCTGGATCTACCACCTAGAATTTAGTGTCTTTGATTAATCCTTCTGCAAATGTAGCCAATACAACTTCTCCTTTCATGAAAACACTTGAACTATCGAACTCGGATAGCGACCGTGCTTTTGGTATGATTTGATCATTTGCTTGCATCTCATTCACCAACCTCAGCAGGATGATATTTACTGAGCTACCTAGGTCAATCAAAACTCGTTTAATATTAGTATCATGTACAAGCAGAGATATTACCAATGCATTGAGAAATTATCAGGCCGTCCGCATCTTCATTGTCAAACATTATGTTGTCTCCTTCCAAAACTTGACAAACCCGTTTCTCGTGGGTAACGGTAACCTTGAATGTCTTTCTTGCAACCGTGTATGTTACCTCGTTAACTTCTTCTCCCCCTGTTTAACATTTACCGTTCTTTTTCGTGATGGGGGCTTTGGTGATTCTTGCCTATTTTTCATGTAAAATTGCTTTTTTTCACTAAACAAATAAGTGAGATAGCCTTGCTTCTATAGATATTCAACTTCCCCCTACAAGAGCCTGCAATATGTTCTTCTATGGCGATGATCATTATGAATCTCGCACCAAAATTCCTGATTCCTTTTGCTGGGATCTGACCTCATTTCTTTCATCCAACATACATTGTCGTGCATTCCTCTCAGAACAGCTACCAATTTTGATGTACTGACATTAAAATTGTAATCTCCTATTTTTGCTTAAGAGTTTGAATCATTGCCGCTGGTTGTGTCCCGTTCCCTTTTGAATCGAGAAGAGGAACTTGTCTCCTTTTGCCTTGATCTTGAATTAAACCGTGCATGTTCTTGTTTAGATCGGGATCTCGTCCCGCACGTCTCATATAAGGCTCGTACCTGTTCTTACCTAACCTCTTTTCTGTTTCTGAACGTCTAGATCCAGGCTTTTCTTCTACCCTTGGCTAGAAAACCGTGTCTTCTTATATTCGTAGCTTCATGCTGTATCTATTGTATATGTCATTCCAAGTAGTCGCAGAAAACTCCCACAAACTCCCTTTCAAACTTCTCGTGGCTTCTGAACTTTTCTTATACAAATTACGTGCGAACGCCATAGCTGCCCAGTTATCAGGTACTCGTGGCAACATCATCCTCTCACGTTGAAATATATCTACGAATTCCCTGAGCAACTATATGCTTCCCTGTTTTACTTTGAAGGTACCTTCCATCATTTTTTCTACTTTTTGGGCTCCTGAGTATGCCTTTATAAATGATCTGCAAGCTCAGCAAAAGAGTAAATAGAGTTTTCAGGTAAGAGTGAGTGTCATGTTAACACCCCTTTCACGAGGATTTCGCCAATTTTTTTCACCAAGAATGATACAATTTCCTTCTTGGTTAAATCATTGACTTTAACCCTTGTGGTAGATGCACTAACGTGATCTCGTGGGTCAGAGGTTCTATTATATTTAGGGATATCAGGCATCTTGAACTTCCTAGGAATTGGTAAAGGTGTTGAACTTGGCTTCCCAAGTTGTTGCGAATATTTGTCGATATCCACACATTTGATTATTGGGGGCACACCGGGTATGTATTTTATCCGCTCATTTTGCTCCTTGAGCTTTTTCTGCAAAGTTAGCACTAAATTTTGCAAACCGGAATTGTTCGGTGTACCTGGCCTCTATCTCTGGATTATTCGGTATTTCTCCACTTCATGAGTTGTCAAATCCCAAATGTGGATTTTCCAGGGTTTTATTTAATTTGCTGGTGGAGGAGTCTGCACAATATTGGACAATCCACTCGCAAAAGCACGCATAGCTTCATTAACATGTTGTGCAATATCTGCTTCAAAGTATCTTGTTCGTTATCTTTCTCGCCTACTTGTTGCCCATCAGTACGAGTAGCAAATCTTTCAGGTGAACTTTCTCGTGAACGCTGCGGAGTAGCTGTGGGTGTGTGATATGGTGGAGTTCCACCTTGTTGACCTCTCTCACCCACGTGATCAATTTCGTTAGTAGTTGACATATTTTGTTGCTAAAAAAATGAGATTTGGAAAGTGAACAGATTATCAGATTCCTGACAATGAAACCAATTTATTTAACCCAAAAATAGTTTTCGTGGTCAAAGCTAATATTAAAGAAAATCGAGTTATTGATAACCAAATTTACACTTTTCCAAAAATGCAAGAATAAAATAAATAATTAAAATGATAAATAAAGGAAAGAAAGCTTATTGTTGATTGCTAATTTCTCCGAGAATTGCGGATTGAAATCTTCAATCCAGTAAAATAAAACTGATTGTATATAATTGAAAATGTTCAGATGATCGTACAAAATGAGGTAAGGGTCCTTATTACAGGAAAGCAAACCCTTAGTTTCTTTGATTCTTCCTCCATGAAATTATCCCAAAAAAAATGAAAAAGATTAGGGATTTGAACATACCTAACAAATGAGATTCACATTTTGATTTGAGGGATTTTGATTTGGCTGAAATTTTCGCTGAGGAGGAGGGCCGATTCGCTGAGAATTTCGCTCAGAATGCTAGGGTTATGTTTGAAGAATTTGGCTGAGAGGTAAATGTTTAGTTCGTTCATACCAAAGAGCGACCCAATAGCTGAAATGTATCTTTTGAAATTTATGGTGTTAGAAGCTTAAGGGGCAAATCTTTGTGGGGCCATGACTTTTGTGTGGTTATAAAAGCTTCTCATTAAGGGTAAAATGAGGATTTTAAAGTTGAATTATTTTCAAATTTAGAAATGTGTCATTTATTTTGGAACAGACTAAAAAGGAAAGTACCTCATTTAATATGAAACGGAGGGAGTAATTAATTGGGATAGGTATTTGCCTTTTTTTTCTAATTTTAAAAGTAAAAATGTGTGGTATTGGAGAGACCCAGTCGCTGCAACATAGATTTAGCAGCGACGTAAGTCGCCACTAAAAATATGGAGCAAAATTTTTATATTCAGCGAGACTGAAAATTCCAGCCACATCAGTGGCGGCCTAAAAAATATCGCTGCTAAACATCAACCATCTGTAGCGACTTATAAAGTCGCCGCTAATAACATAGCTGTTGTAGCAAGCTATAGGGTCGCCGCTATATGTCGCCACTAATAATCCAATTTCTTGTAGTGTTTAACGATTTCCTTACTTAATTTTGACCTGTTATTAACATTAATTGCCTTAATTTTGAGCTCATGATGTTAAGGCCCCGTTTGGCCATGAGTTTTGCCAAAATAAATTTGGGATTTATTTTCAAAACTCATATTTGACCATAAATTTTGCCCATATTTTGGCCAAATCTCAAATCTCAAATCCCAAAATCAGCTATTGAGCTGATTTTGGGCCAAAATCCCAAAACTTGGGAATTATATACATGTTTTTCCAAAATAAAGTTGGAAAATATGTTTTGAAAACGTATGTCCAAACACATTTTCATCTTCAAACAAAACTTCACCCAAATCAGATTTTTCAAAATAAATTTGGAATCTATGACCAGACGCTAGCTAAGTAGTTACGTCCAGTTCTATGTCATTTGAAAAAGATATTCAAGATAGCAAGCCTAGTTTCAAATTATACCCAGAACATACAAGAGAACGAACTCCAAAAATCAATTCGTGTGCTTTTCACCCATTAACTAAATGAATTAGAATAGGTTTTTGAAAATCTTATCCTCCATTAAATATTAGAGGAACAAAACCATATCTCTCTGGAAAACAAGTACAGAATAAAGGAGACATATGCATGAGTGAGTTTTGCTTATTGACTTGGGATTTTTCACACGTTTATATATACCAATTAGTGTGTGACATTTATTGTAAAGCTCATTTGATTAACCAAACGCAAATCGACAAAAACCGCTTTAAATTCAAAGGAAAGCAACGGACATAACCAAACAATACAAGAAATTATGCAAAATATTCAACTTCAATTTTAAACAAGCAATTGTCAAAATTATAGGAGGGTACTTACGTTGTAATAACAATTTTATATCATATATATCAAAAACCTAAAAGTTTATTATATCTCCCTTCGTAGCAGAAAACCAACCTTTTTTTTCTCCCAAGTGCCTAAAAAATGGCTGTAATGAAAGAGAACTGAGATATTGGCACGGCTCAATCAAAACAAAACTCCAACATTCAAAATGATGTTGTGTATCTGTCTGAGTGAACCTGGCCAATATCAAAGTTACTGTTTCACAGAAAAAGATACATAACCAATTGACCTAGCTAATTAACCCTAAGATACAACTTTAACTATTTTATCTTTTGGGAGGACAAAAGCCCTATGAAAGCTAAAAGAGAAGTGATCTCTTCTGTTATTATTTTGAGTGCAAAAGGCAAAGTAACCAAAGGGGTAGGGGAGAATATGGGGAAGAGAAGTTGAAAATGCAGAATGGAGAGAGCGTTGGGCAAGCGAGATAAAGAAAGCAGCTGGCCCTATGTGTAAAACCTTGCCGCGGGAGAGTCTTTCTCCGAGAATGTTTGGGGGGAATTTAAGAAGAGAGGGGGCTCTGGAGACTGCATTTAAAACCGCGACTACCAAAAGCAGAAAGAAGGGACCAATGCATTTAACTCCATTATTCTGTTTACAACTGAAGAGGAATCAGCCACTAATGCTTGCATCAGGGTAAGTTGTCTACCGTTATTCTTTCTTGAGGTGCGGCTTTTCCTCGATCTCTATGTGAATGCAAAATAATTTATGTAACGGACTGCTTTTATTCTGAATACATCCCTGTCTCTCTCGCTACTGCTTTTCACTTTGATTTGGTGCATGCCTCGTGAATACATATCTTTGAACAGTTGAAGTAAAACTATGAAAGTCAAACTGATTCTCATCTTTCTGATCATGATGGTTTCTCGGTTACATTTTGTTAATCAACATCTCATGAATGCTTACGTATTTATCAGTTTGAGTTCGGTAGTTGTTTACTTCGAAAATACGAGTAACAATTAAATTTGATTTGCGGTTTTAAAAATACGTAATTTAGTTTAATACCAATTAATAATCAAGAAGTATGAAGTAGAAATGAAAGAGACAAGCGAATCAAACCAATGTTACTCAGCAACAATGACCTCGAGCTCAGTGACCTCGAGGTAGGCTTGGAATAATAAGGACAATTAAATAATAAAAATAAAGTGAACAATAGAGCTAAAGGACAATGCTGATGAATAGTAGGAAAAAAAGGTAGAGAGTATATTCTTTGCTCAGTGATCACATGATGTTACAAATGATTGGGGTCCCCTTTATATAATAGGGGAACCCCAAATAAGGAATATTTCTATTTACAATAGGGAATATTCTTGATACGGCTGTCTAACCGCCTAGTACGGAAGCGTACAATCTTATTTCGGGATTTGCGCCACGATTATGGGGACGTGGAAGGAATCTAGCTCATTCTGTTACGAATTCCTAATGGTACTATTTCGGGGTCGAGTATACTCGGGCCTGGTATTCCTCGTACTCCTATCTCCGGGCATTGCACTATGTCTTCGAGCTTGCCTCTGGTCCACTGGTCTCGAACTCGACCTTGCCTTAACTTGGGCCTATGACGGATCCTCAATCCTGTAAATCGGAGGCCTCTGATTTTGACAGTATACAGATAGTCCCCGCGTTTCTTAGAATAAGATGATAAGAAACAATTAGAACTTCGATTTTCGGAGTCCATCACGATGACATCATCCCTATGATGCAGGCGCTCAAAGTGACTGTAACGTCCGTCGGTTCGCTTCGCCAAAACATTAAATGCATGCCAGCACTTGTCAGCCACTAGCGCCGCCGAACTGTCGTCGCTCTTCTATAAATATGAGGCTATATCCTTGAGTAAAGAACTTTACTCTTTCATTATATCTTTCCCTTCCTCATCTCTTTCTCTAATCATATGTTTCCACCGCCTCCTTAAGCGCCGGAAAATGCCAGGTCCTTGTAAAAACACCACATTCTGACACAATCTATATCCTTTAGTTTGAAATCATGGCTAAAACTTCCAAAACGGTTCCTAAAATAGACAAAGCGTCGACTTCTTCTACCTCTCAGCCAACAAAACTGGTGGTGCCGCCGACTCTTGAAGAAATCACTCCTGGCCCTTGCGTGATTAAGAAGGACTTTAGCACTGAAAATTCCCCTGATGTCCCAGGCCGATGCGAACATGCATCTCGATATCTTAGTTTGATATCGGAGAAGCATCTTAAAGATGTGAAGAAGGACTATGGTTGGGGAGACGAGGTCGTGGTTCAAATCCCAAGCCCCGGGGAAAGCATTACTACCCATGTGGAGGGTTTTTTAAGTGTTTACACTTACCCCTTCACACTGGGTCCCCTCGATCCGGTGGTGATCGACTTCTTCAAAACATAAGAAGTCACCCTCGGCCAGATTCACCCCTCTTTTTGGCGCATCGTGATCATGATGCGCTACTTTTTCGAAAAGGCCGAGGGGTTGGAATTCACCCTCAGCCACCTAATTCGATTGTATCGGCCCCAACTATTTCGAGGGCTTATCAAGCTGCAACATCGAACAGCGAAAGCCATTTTTGCCAGTACTGATGAAACCAAAGATCGAGGTAGGATGAGCTGGTTCGTCAGAGTAAGTACTTTGGATGTCATCCCCAGGGATAAAATGCCATTCCCGGAGAGGTGGAACTTTAATCATAAGTGGAATTCTTTTTCCTAGTATCTATTCATATTCTGCTTTCACATTTCATAATGCCTTTACCCTTCTTTTGGTAGCCACTGCCTGGGCGCCCCACGCGGTGCCAGACCTCGAGGATTGGGTCCAAAAGTTAGCTGCCACCTCCTCCTACGATGAGCGCAAGTGCCGTGAATTATTGAAGGGCCAGTGGGAGGCCAAGAACCATGGTAAGTGCTTTTCCCAAGTTTCAAGTACTTTTCATACATTGATGGCGTCAACTCATTCACGTTTACTTGTGCAGGCCTTGGAGATGCATCCGAGATGAGGCCGGCTCCGCCCGAGGAAAAGACCAAGCCTTCTATTCTGAAATCGGGGAAGGATAACAAAAGGAAGAGGGTCTCGAAGCCTGAAGACCCTCAAGATAAGAAAACCCCTGGTTGAAGGCTGCGGAAGAGATTTTCTCACGCGGACGCAGATTCGGCCCACGATTCCCCGGATGACGAAGAAAATGATGGTGAAGAGTTGGCGTTGGTGCCTCGAACCAGGAAACCAATCGAGGCCTCCAAGCCCTCCAAAGTAGAGACGTCATCCCGAGGTGAAGGAACCCCAAGGAAAGATGCGGGCAAGGCTGTCGTGTCCTCGATGCTTAGATCGTTCCTCCACCTTCAACAAATATGCCGGAAGGGGCAAATGCGGAGACCCCTAAAGCTAATGAGAATGCCCCGAGTGACGAGCTCGGGTCCATGACAATAGGTCACTCCCTTTCTTTGCCAACTTATTCGGAGGATGCAATAGTAGAAGCTAACGCTCTGCGTATGCTCGATCCGAGCAAGGTCCTCGAAAAAGATCCCTTTTAGAGTTGTTTTGCTGGGGTTGATGATACCGCCGACCTTAACGATGCATCCACCCTATTTGAAGAGGCCCATCATCTCCTCTCTCGGGTAAATACTTACTTTCATTTTTGTAATTTTCTTTTTCTTTATTTTTCTTTGACTGATATATCTTCATTTCATGTATAGGCCATTGTAAAGTTTAGAGCTGAGCTGAGCTAATGTGAGGCCGAGCTCAAGAAAGTTTTAGGCGAATAGAAGGCCCTGAGGCTCCTCTATAGCTAAAAGGAGAGGAGCTTAAGGATCTTCGGGTTGAATTGGCCAAAGCCTAGAAAAACGAGGTCGAGGTAGATGAGCAGGTAACTATGATATTAATAGGGTACGGTCTTCTTGGCCCTACTTCAGAGGCTAACACTTTGCTATCTCAGCTACATCAAAAGTTGGAGATGATTGGGCAGCTCCAGAGCGAGGTTGATCAAGTTAAAGTTGATTGTCATAGGTGGAAGGAGAACATGGATCAGCTCACTGCCGATAAGGAAGCTATTACAGCCCAATTGGCCTCAGCTGAAACTCAGCTCCAAGGCATTAAAGCGAAGGGTCTGGCTCAGGCCAAGAAGATTGAGGAGTTAGAGGCAGAGCTCGCTAGAGCTCGGGCCGAAGCTGTACAGGCTAAGGCTGAAGCTGAGAAGACAAAGGTTGCGGCAGATAAATCTATTTCCGTATATCAAGGGATGCCGTGGCCGTTCATGCTGAGTTGAGGGAGTCCTCCGACCGGGAAAAACAGATCAATGAGTTGGCCAAGTGCTAGGCCCAAAGGGAGACCCTCGAAGAAATCCATGCCCGAGGGTTCAACCTTGCCGAGGAGATAGCCGAGGCAAAAACGCGGGAAACCGATGTCAGGTTTCTTGCCACTTCCGATGATGAGGATGTAGTGAGTGGCTCCAGGGACGGGGAAGGTGAAGAAGATGTTCCCTAGGGAGAGGAGGCTCCCGAAGATAGAGCTACCAAAGGTGTAGTTCCTGAGGATGGTGCTCCCGGGGATATGACCCCGAAAATAGATTAGGTTCTCTTTTTATTTTCTGTGCAAGGGCCCCTTGCGGGCGTTGTAAATATGTTTTGTAAAACACCCCTCATGAATATAAAGTATCTTTTCGCTCTATCCTCAACTTGTGTTGAATTTTATTTTGTTTTCATTTGTGGTAGATTTCGATAATTCAAACAATCAGTCCGAATATTGATTCAGATTCAGAACATAATAAACCCTTAGGTATTTATCAATAGATATAATAATTCTCGAGCTAAGTTTAAATCGATCTGATGTGAGCTCGGGATATCGTGACTCTTGAGTCCGGGTCTAGTGAGAACGGTGTTTCGGACTATAAGTTTTTGGCCCCTAAGCCTTTCAAAGTTTGCCCTTGGGCTCTTATATATCGGCCCTTAGGCTCTTTAAGTTGGCCATTAGGCTCTTTAAATTGGCCCTTAGGCTCTTTAAGTTGGCCCTTAGGCTCTTTAAGTTGGGCCAATTCAGCCTCTAGATCCGCTATATAACTTTTCCCTCATTTCGGCTAAAAGACTAAGTGAAAATTTAGTTATGCCTTAGCATGTGATTTTTGTACCCGTTGGGTTTTTCAAATGTTCGACGTATCGGGACCTTGCTTGTGTACTGATAATCGAATACCTCTTGAGGTTTTATCGAGGGATGATGTTATCAAATCCATTAAATTATTCGAGGGCTGAATTTATCGAAGCCTATTAAATTATTTGGGGGCTGAGTTTATCGAATCCCATTATATTTTGCTTTTGCCGAGGGTAGCCTAATTTAACCAGTTTTTTTAAAGTGTTTGAAGGCCTTTGATTTATAGCGGAAGTCAAATGTCTCCGAGCCGCATTATTTAGGTCGTAGCCTTTTTATATGACCGTAGTCTTCAATATGGTCATAGCCTTCGGGCATGCCACTTGGACTTGTTTCCCGACAACTTTTCGAACTTGTTTGAAAAGTTAGTCCCCGAGAATATTGGCCTTGGCCTTTGTTTCGAGGTGATGCCTCTTTGAGGTCTTATGAGTCCGAGTTTTTGGTGACTCGAATATATTGACTGTCGATGATAGTCCCCGAGTATTCGGGGGTGCTTTTGTGTTTTGGCTCTTGAGCCGTTTTCCGTAGGATTATAAGTGTAGAGCTCGTATAATTATAGACTTTTTTGAGACACAAAGTGTTTTTGATATAAACAGAATGCTTCTTTAAGTAATTTGATTCATGTGTACATGCTTTGCCGTCGGGGCTCGACTATTCTATATGGACATGGTTCATCTGACCGTTTGGCCAATTACAAAGTTTTCCTATCGAGGCCCTCTTAGGCGTGAAGTATTCTCCTTGAAAATATAACCTCCGAGGGTGATGCCCCCCAAGTATTTGAGGTTGATTGAAAAGAAGCCTTGGATACTATTGAGTTTTCCTTAGTTAGCACATAATTGTTGCCTCATTAAAATCCTTGCCGGTAAAACCCATTTGGGACAAAATCTGATCTAAGGTAAAAAGAGTACAATGCATGCTTTGAAACCTAAGGCCTTCGTGCAAAAAGGGTGTCTTTGGGATCACGTACCTGCGATAATTTTGATCAAAAATCTGTATTAAGTTAGTTTTAAACTCAAATGGACAAAGGATAAAGCCATACCTCAGTAGTAGTATCATTTGAGTAACGATATGTTCCAGTTGTTTGGCAGTTGTTCACCTTCTATTGTGCTAAGTTTGTAAGATCCTTTACCGACAACTCTGAGGACTCGGTACGATCCTTCCTAATTCGGGCCTAGTTTCCCTTCATTAGGATCTCGAGTATTGAGGGTGACTTTTCGTAGAACTAAGTCCCCGATTTCAAAGTGTCGAAGGTTGGTCCTTCTATTGTAGTATCTTTCGATCCTTTGCTTCTGTGTGGCCATCCAAACAAGCGCTGCCTCTCACTTTTCATCTAATACCTCGAAACTAGAGTTCATGGCCTCGTGATTTGATGCCTCTGACGCATGTCGAAACCTAGTGCTGGGTTCTCCGACCTTAATGGGGATGAGGGCCTCGGAGCCATATACTAGAAAACATGGGGTAGCCTTCATTCCTAACTCCGAAGGCACATTTCTCTGGGTTAAGCTTCGTGTTGTATTTCCTCAAAATTGCGAATGTTTCCTGCAAGTGAGCTAAGTGGTCCTCTGCGCGCACGGACTTAAACAACATATCATCAATATAGCCTTCCATTGTTTTTCCTATTTGTTCTTTGAACATTTTGTTAACTAGGCGTTGGTATGTAGATTATGCGTTCTTTAGACCGAAGGGCATTACGTTGTAACAATATGTTCCAAATTTAATAACAAATGACGTCTTTTCCTGTTCCTCCGGGTTCATCTGAATCTAGTTGTGCCCGGAATAGGCATCAAGAAGAGTTGGGGCCCCGTGGCCAGCCGTGGCATCGATCATACCATCGATGTTTGGCAAGGGGAAAATTTTTTTGGACATGCTTTGTCCAAGTTACCTATGCACATTCTAAGTTTGATTCCTTTTTTAGGAACTACAACTACGTTGGCTAACCACTCAGGGTATTTTACCTCCCGATTAGATCCTATTTTAAGAAGTTTGGTTACCTCGTCTTTTATGAAAGCATGCTTTACCTCGGATTGAGGCCTCCTTCTTTGCTCCACCGGTTTGAACCTGGGATGCTTAGCCCATGCGTGGTGATTTCCGGTGGAATCCCTGTCATATCTGTTGCTCCAACTTCATTGAGGCTGGGGGCGGTGATTGCTATTTGGTCGCCTGCTTACCTTCTGTGCTCGATTTCTCTGAGGTTAAGGGTTCTGGTATCGGCGCCACTTCCTCAATTGCAAACATCTCTTACGTAGTATATTGCTCTCCGTAGACTGTTTTCACTCCTCCCTCTGTCGGGAACTTCATCATCTGGTGAAGAGTTGAAGGCACTTCCCTCATGTTTTGTATCCGTGGTCTCCCGAGGAGTGCGTTGTACCTCATGTCACCTTCGATGACATGGAAATTAGTGTCTTGTATGATTCCGACAACGTTTACTGGCAAGACAATCTCTCCTTTTGTTGTTTCGCTTGCCATGTTGAAGCCATTGAGGACCCGAGATGCAGGTACAATCTGATCTTGTAGGCCGAGTTGCTCCACGACCCTCAATCTGATTATATTCGCTGAGCTACCGGGATCCACTAAAACACATTTAAATTGAATTTTGTTTAAAAGGATAGATATTACCAGGGAATCATTGTGGGGCTGAGATACGCCTTCAGCTTCTTCGTCGCAGAATGATAGGATGTCCTCGGGCACATAGCTCTGAGTCCGTTTTTCTCTCGTGATCGACACCTTGGTGCGTTTGAACAACTTCGTTGAGGGACATCGACTCCTTCAATGATCATGTGGATTACATGTCGTGGTTCTTCTTGCTCATTTCTCCTTGCATCTCTTTCCTTGAAGTGATTCTTAGCCCGATCACTTAGGAATTCTCGAAGGTGGCCCTCGTTGAACAACCGAGCCACTTCTTCCCTTAGTTGTCTGCAATCTTCTGTTCTATGACCATGTGTGCCATGATACTTGCACATCAAGTTCGGGTTCCTTTGAGAAGGATCGATCTGTATAGGTGTGAGCCACTTGGTATCTTTGATTCTCCCAATAGCTAAGACAATCCCCGATGCATCTACACTGAAGTTGTATTCTGATAATCAAAGAGCCTCGGCGGGGTCGGTATGCTTATCGAACCCGCTCTTACTCATGAGTCCCCGAGAACTTTGGCGTCGATATTTTCTTCGATCGTTCTGAGGAGAATTCCAACCCGAGCCGTTGTTCCTTCGATCGACATACGGCTGATACCATTCTTTACTGAATCTTGATTCCCGATCTATGTCCCTCAGGGGCTTGGCTGCAAATCTGTTAGGATGAACTGAACCCGAGGGGGATCCCAACTGGTCATCCTTGACCCTAATTTTTGACTGGTAGCAATTGTGCACATCGGACCATGTCACAGCTGGGTATTCGATCAAATTCTATTTTAATTGCCGAGACGCGATCGAGCTTCTTTCATTCAAACCCTGCATGAAAGCTTGTACTGCCCGGTCATCGGAGACTGGTGGTAATTCCGTTCTTTCCATCTGAAACCTGGACACGAACTACCTTAACATCTCATCGTTCCTTTATTTTATTTTGAAGACATCCGATTTTCTCGCGGCCACCTTTATGGCCCCGGCGTGTGCTTTCACAAAGGCATCTGCTAACATAGAAAACGAGTCAATAGAGTTAGGAGCTAAGTTATGATACCAAATCACAGCTCCTTATGACAGCGTTTCTCCAAACTTTTTTAACAAGACTGATTCGATCTCATCGTCATTCAAATCATTTCCTTTGATTCCGCAAGTGTATGAAGTAATATGCTCATTGGGGTCGGTTGTTACATTATATTTGGGTATATCGGGCATGCAAATTTTTTTGGGAATGGGCATCGGAGCCGCACTCTGAGGGAATGGTTTTTGTATGAATTTTGTAGCGTCTAAACCTTTCAAAACTGGCGGTGCCCCCGGTATCTGGTCTACACGGGAGTTATAGGTCTCCACCTTTTTATTATTGTCTTTAATTTTCTTTTCCCCAGACTCTATCCTCTTAGTGAGCTCTTCGAGCATTTTCATTATCGTGGGGTCAGTCCCCGAGTCATCTCCATTTGACCTTTCTGGCGTTGGCTCAACACGTCGATTGTTTTCATGTTCAGCTATGCTCGGAGTTTTATTTTGACTATGAAGTTGAGCGATGGCGATTTGCTGAGCCTGCAGCATCTCAATTATCACTTGGAGACTGACTCCCCCATCTCCTACTCCTGGTGTTCCTTGGTCCCTTGGTCGGGCTTCCTTGCATGCATTCCCTGCGGGGTCTATGCCTGAATCCGCTTTTAGAGCATTATGTGAACTGATATCAACTGGCTCCATATTTGGTACTTCCTCAGGGTTTATTGGTGGTAAACCGACCCCTATACTGTTGTTTTCTCCAAGACCTTCGTTGTCATGAACATGTGCGTTTTGTGTGTTAGACATGTTTCAGCCTGAGAATAAAAAAATCTTGACAAGAAAAAATGCAAAAAAAAGTGTGTAACGAGAATCAGTAAAGAAATAATCACTATTATCTTTAGCCTCACGGTGGGTGCCAAACTGTTTACCTCGAAAATACGAGTAACAATTAAATTTGATTTGTGGTGTTAAAGATATGTGATTTAGTTCAATACAAATTAATAATCAAGAAGTATGAAGTAGAAATGAAAGAGACAAGCGAATCAAACCAATGTTACTCAGCAGCAATGACCTTGAGCTCAATGACCTCGAGGTAGGCTTGGAATAATAAGGACAATTAAATAATAAAAGTAAAGTAAGAACAATAGAGCTAAAGGACAATGCTGATGAACAGTAGGCGAAAAAGGTAGAGAGTATATTCTTTGCTCAGTGATCAGATGATGTTACAAATGATTGGGGTCCCCTTATATAATAGGGGAACCCTAAATACGGAATATTTCTATTTACAGTAGGGAATATTCTCGATTTGCGCCACGATTATGGGGACGTGGCAGGAATCTAGTTCATTCTGTTACGAATTCCTAACGGTACTATTTTGGGGTCGAGTATACTCGGGCCTGGTATTCCTCGTACTCCTATCTCAGGGCATTGCACTCTGTCTTCGAGCTTGCCTTTGGTCCACCGGTCTCGAACTCGACCTTGCCTGAACTTGGGCCTATGACGGATCCTCGATCCTGTAAATCGGAGGCCTCTGATTTTGACGAATACAGTTGTACATTGATCTGGGTACATACTATCCTCTTCAGATCCTACTTGTGAGATTATACTGAGTTTATTGTTAGTGTTGTTATAACGTGTCAGGTATTCATTTTGCATTCCTACTATGTCAGATGTCGCACTGAAAAGTATAAGGTTGAGATAAAATATTTTATATTTCATACCAAAAACGACTTTATAGTACTCAAATTCGAGATCTATAATTAAAAATAAAAAAATACTTTATCATTTTACCATAATATTTGGTGGTTTTTTTTGTCGTAGCGTTAAGTAAGTTTTAACTTTTTATTTTACCTTTAATGACATCCTTTTAACCCATCACCATTGAAATCTTATGGTGTTCGTAAGATTACAAGTTCCAAAATTTTCTTTCTTCCTTTCTTAAACTATGTGTCAATCAAACTACACAAATAAGTTATAACAAAGTTAGTAACGACTTACTCTTCGTAGCAAGAGTGATATGGTGACTCAAAACAAGATTATATTATGGCAATGTGAAAAATAAAATGTAAAATCTACAACAATCACTTAATCACAAAATGTAAAACCTACTACAATCACTTAATCACACTAGTTAATAGTGTAAAAACTCTTTACTATAGACAAACATTACATTGTAGATTATATTTCCCCGTAATGTAAAAAAATTATAAACGGTTAGTACATAAAGATTTTTTTTTTTGTATGATAGGACCTCGTATGTGTAATTTTTATTACTCCCTCCGTTTTAATTTATGTGAATCTGTTTGACTGTGCACGGAGTTTAAGAAAAAATGAATACTTCTCAAATTTGTGGTCCTAAACAAGTCAAAAAAGGATCTAGAGTATTTGGATGGTTATAAAAGTTTCTCATTAAGGGTAGAATTGAAAGTTTAAGCTAAATTGTTTCCAAATTTAGAAAAGGGTCATTCTTTTTGGAACGGACCAAAAAAGAAATAGGTTCACGTAAAAAAAATGTATGCTATCTTTGTTGAGGTTTTAAGCTAAATAGGCTTAAAAGAGGGTGAATGAGAAATGGAGGAAAAATGAAAATTTTAAGTGAAACTTTAAGTTTCCCCCTTGACAAATGGACATTGTTCCATATTGAAAGAGGAAAAGGTTTTTGATGGGTATATATATAATTGCTCTTCTTGTAGCTCTTAAAGAGTTAAGAAGAAGGCAAGTCTCGCGCCTCCGTCGTCGTCGCTCGCTCGGCTCGGTTTCGGCTTCGGCTTCGGATTTGGTCAATTGATTGATTAATTTTTTGGACCAAATTTATCTGTTAATAGCAAATATTAACAGAAATCAATATTAAATCCAACGGAAATATTAAACGTTTTATTTTCGTTATCCGTTTTCAGTTTTTCGGTTTTGTAACCAAAAAGTAACCTCCCTCTTCAATTCCCGGTTTATTGCTGCGTAAATAGCCATTTATGTTATGGTCGTTTTACATAAACAGTCTTTCTGAAGAGTTGCATCTCTTTAGTTTTGAGCTCAACAGTGGCTATAAATACAAGTTCATTCTATCAGATTTTCCATACGATTTTCTGAGTTATTGTGATGACCTAAAATGTCATATTCTGTTTTAGAAATCGATTCTGCATTCCGATGCCTTAAAAACCTTATTTTTTATCTCTTCGATTTGCGTGTGATGTTCGGGCGTATATCCGAAAAGCTTTTATGTGAAAAATTGAGGAAATAATAATTTTTGGCCTAAAAAGTTATTTTTTGTTGACTTCGGTCAACGTTTTGGGTAAACGGACCCGGACCCGTGTTCTGACGATCCCGGTGGGTCAGTAATAAAATATGGGACCTGGGCGTCTTCCCGAAATCGAATTCCGAGGTCCCTAGCCCGAGAAATGAATTTTTTGATAAAAATTTAAACACTAGAATTATAAAGGTTTTAAGAATTTGGTTAATAATTGATCTTGTTGGTACCGAGTCCATTATGGTTCCGGAGCCCAGTATAGGTCCGTTATGATATTTATACCTTATCTTGAAATTTGGTGAGAAACGGGACTGATTTGACGTGATACGGACCTTTGGTTGAGAAAATAGAAGTTTTTAAATTTTCTTGAAAATTTCATGCAATTTTGTGCTAAATTCATAGTTCTAGGTGTTATTTTGGCGATTTGATTGCGCGAGCAAGTTCGTATGATGTTTTAAGACTTGTGTGCATGTTTAGTCTGGAACCCCGAGGGCTCGGGTGAGTTTCGGATAGGCTACGGGATGTTTTAGACTTGAAAATTCTGGTGTTTTTGGCTTCAGCTGTCATTTGGTATTTCCTTCTTCGCATTCGCGAAGGGACTCTCGGGAATGCGAAGTGTAAGTTGGTCTGATGGAGAAATCCTTCTACGCGAATGCGAAGTGCTGGTTGCGTACGCGGAGCGTTGGGAGGCATTACCCTTCGTGAAATCGCAAACGCGACCAGGCTATCGCAAACGCGAAGCATGGGACCTGGGGAAGGGAAAGAAACTCATCGTGAACGCGGTACTTGGCTTGCGAACGCGGAGGCTGGGGGGAGTATGCCTTCGCGAACGCGAAAGGTTACTCGCGAACGCGTAAGCCAATAGGGTTGTAGCTTTGCGAACGCGATAGGCCTCTCGCGAACGTGAATAAAGCCTGTCCAGTGATTTTAAAACAAAACGAAAGACGGGATTTCTTCAAAAATTTCATATCTTCTTCACTAGAACTTGACCTAGGGCGATTTTTGAAGAGGGATTTAAACACCAAATCATAGGTTTGTGTTCTTTTAACTCATTTCCTTCAATTTCAATCAACACCCATTAGATTTCTAGCCCTAAATCTTGTTCTTTCATGGTAGAATTAGGGATTTTTCGAAGAATTGGGGATTTTGCAAATTTGGGAATTTAGACCTCGATTTGGGGTCGTATTCCGAAACTAATTACATATTTGGGCTCGGGGTGAATGGATCAATGGGTTTGGTCTGAACCTCGAGTTTTGACCAAGCGGGCCCGGGATCGGTTTTTGACTTTTTGGGAATTATGTTGGGAAACCTATAATTATGCATTGGAATTAATTTCTTTAGCGATAACTGATGTTATTAAGTTGATTATGACTAGATATGATTGAATTGGAGGTGGAATCTAGAGGAAAAATGGTAATTGAGCTTTGAGTTGGCCGTTGGATTGAGGTAAGTGTTGTGTCTAACTTTGACTTGAGGGATTAGGGATCCCCGACTTAATATTGCTATGTGAAAAATCCATGTGTGTGACGTATAGGTGAGGTGACGAGTACCTATGCGCCGCCAAATTATCTATTTAGCATGTTCCCTTCCCTATTCCTATTATATTGTCTTCATGTCTTAACTGTTACATGCTTATTGGCGCTTCAATGTTTAATTGCTTCTTGTTAGATGTTGTTTTCTTTATTGAATGTATTAATTATTCCGTAGCTTCATTTTGTTACATTATTGGTTTAAGATGGTTTGCCGATGTTTCATAGTATATTTTGGTTGGTCTTGCTGTGTAGTATTAATTGAGTGAAGTTTCATAATTGTATAGCCTTTTGTTTGCCTTGGTTTGAGGCTTAAATATTGAGGAGGGTTTTGAGCTAAACTGTGCAATTTCTATTTTTATTGTGTGATTGCTACTGATATGGTGGCATCGGGTTGCACGCCGCAACAGGGGGAATAAGGGTGATATATTGAGGAGGAATAAGGGTAAAATGTGATTGTCTGGTAGAATCGGGTTGCGCGTCATAACATGAGAAATAAGGGTGATATGTTAAGGAGTAATAAGGGTGGATTATTATTGTCTGGTGGGATCAGGTCGCGCGCCGCAACAGGAGTAATAAGGGTGGATTGATACGGAGTACTAAGGGTGAATGTTCATATTGTTACTGATAATATGGTAGGATCGGGATGCGCGTCGTATCATTTTGTTGTTTATGTATTCTTCTTCTGCTATGATTTTATTCTGTAGCATTGTAACTCTCTAAAGGATTGGTTATAGCTGAGTACTGGCAAGATAATTGAGTTCCGTATTTATTTTTTTGCCGCAAGTTACTGTTCCATTTCGTTCCGTACTTCCTTTTGCTTTATTATATACTGTATGCAGGTCATATTGTAAATGCCCCAATGTAGCCTCATCACTACCTCTTCGAGGTTAGGCTCGACACTTACCAGTATATGGGGTCGGTTGTATTGATACGGCACTCTGCATTTTCTGTGCAGATTTTGGAGCTGGTAGTGGCTGATCGAAAGGTCGATTGCAGATACTTCATCTAGGAGACCCAAGGTAGTCCTGCTGGCGTCCGCAGGCCCTGGCGTCCCCTCCTATGTTTCTACTTCAATGTTTTCTTTTCTTTCGAGACATATTTAATTTCTTTCAGACCATTATTTGTAGTAATTCGTAGTATGTTCGTGGATTGTGACACCAGTTTCTGGGTGGTAACATTTTCGGTATTATTAATAGTATATAGATAACCGGTTTATTATGTACTCCCGCATTTATTTATGTTTGATTTAGCTTTGTTGATTTTAACTATAAAAATGCAAAGGAAAAGGTGAATATAACTTTAATGTTGGCTTGCCTAGCGAGTGCAATGTTAGGCGCCATCACGGTCCTGACGGTGGGAAATCCGGGTCGTGACAGTTCTCCTCCTTTCTTCTGCATTGTTTTATCTTCAAAGAAAGCAACAGTAAGTGTGATTTGCTACCGAACTTTGTGTTCGCTGAATCACTGGGGTTCGAAGTACCACTACACCAGTGTGTAATTCGTTCTATCCTGGGAGGAAATAATCCACGACCTTGGGTACTAGGAGGGGTTAAATTCCTTAAGAAAACACTCTGAATTCAGTGGGCTCGGATTAACTTCTGTTTTGTTTATATTTTTTTTAAGTTATTTTATTTCTTCCAAAATTATTTTACAAATACGGTATACTAACAACCTTAAGGAATTTAAATTTATTTTCTGTATTTGTGTTATATTCATTGTTCTGGAGATTAAAAGCTTTGTGGTTTTCTACTCCATTGGAGATTACAATCTACGTGATTTTAACGTTTGTTTGTGTCGTTCTTTTACATAAATGACTAATGACAACGGGAACCAAGTTGTTCCGATGGTGACTGCCAATGCATCGACAAGCCGAACACCGGCGTTGGCACCGGCGGAAAAACCCGGAAAATTTTCTAGGATTGATTTCAAACGGTGGCAGCAGAAGATGTTCTTCTACTTGACTACTTTAAGTCTACAAAAGTTCATTAAGGAAGATGTTCTTGTTCTGCCTGATGAAACTCCAGAGAATGAATGCTTTCTTGTGATTGAGGCATGGAAGCATTCTTATTTTCTATGCACGAATTATATTCTTAGCGGACTGGAGGACGATCTGTATAACGTCTACAGTGGTGTAGAGACATCAAAAGAATTGTGGATTGCGCTTGAAAAGAAATACAAAATTGAAGAATCTGGGT
>NW_017670416.1:29678-145523 GCF_001879085.1 Nicotiana attenuata
CAATCCAGGTCAATCTCATTGGATGGCAATGAAACGAGTTTTGGGATATTTAGAACATACCCAGGGCTTTGCTTTGCACTACAGTAAATATCCTGATGTGATTGAAGGATACTGTGATGCAAATTGGATCACCGGTTCGACTGATTCTAAGTCCACAAGTGGATATGTATTCACTATTGGTGGAGGAGCGGTATCTTGGAAGTCGTCCAAACAAACTTGTATTGCCCGCTATACAATGGAGGCTGAATTCATAGCCTTAGATAAAGCCGGTGAAGAAGCTGAATGGCTCCGAAATTTCTTGGAAGACATTCCATATTGGCCCAAACTGTTGGCACCAATATGCATACATTGCGATAGTCAAGCGGCAATTGGAAGGCCCGGGAGCGTTATGTATAACGGTAAATCTTGTCATATAAGACGAAGACATAAACCGGGCAATTACTCTCTAGAGGAATTATCACAATTGACTATGTAAAGTCAGGCGATAATGTGTCGGATCCACTTACAAAAGGCCTAACTAGAGAGGTGGTTGAGAAATCATCGAGGGGAATGGGACTATGGGCGAGAACAAGTCATTATGGCGGTAACTCTACCTAGAAGACTGGAGATCCCAAGATCTAGGTTCAAGGAGATCAAACAAAGTCATTAATGACGGTTCAACATTGTCAACTAAAATTTTGGTCCATTCTCATGACGAGACAATGTTAAGTACCAAGGATAAAACATTAAGGCTTTTTAATGATTTTCTAAATTTGATACGGGGTATATCAAATAGTGTATCTACGGGATGACACGTTTAGGAATCATCTATGTAAGTGTGAAGTGTTAGCCGCTTCAAGGAGAATTTTGTAAGGCCGGTTCTCTACGCACTTATGGAACCAGGCGGTGTTCATTGCTGAAACGAACACAACAATGAGAACCAAAGACGGTTAAGGGTTGATTGTGTGACTCATGGTTGTCTAGGTATACACCAAAGTTCGATGGTTCAAAGATTTAAAATCTACCGATTGACCGAGTATATCTGACAAAAGTTCACTACGGAAAGTTCAAAGGGAAACCTACTTATCCAGATTCAATTAGTCCTTGCTTGCGAATCACACAGTTTTTCATGCATATTTCCGTGATATAGCCATTCCCTATTCATGTGGGGGATTATTGAGGTTTTAAGCTAAATAGGCTTAAAAGATGGTGAATAGAAAATAGAGGGAAAATGAAATTTTGAGTGAAATTTTAAGTTTCCCCCTTGACAAAGGGACATTGTCCTATATTGGAAGAGGAAAAGGTTTTTGATGGGTACATATACAATTGCTCTTCTTGAAGCTCTTAAAGTGATATGAAGAAGGCAAGCCTCGCGTCGTCGTCGTCGTTGTCGTCGCTCGCTCGGCTCGGCTTCGGCTTCGGATTTGGATTTGGATTTGGTCAAATGATCGATTGATCGATTAATTTTTTGGACCAAATTTATTTGTTAATAGCAAATATTAACAGAAATCCAACGAAATATTAATATTAAATCCAACAGAAATATTAAACGTTTTATTTCTGTTATCCGTTTTCAGTCTTTCGGTTTTGTAACTAAAAATTAACCTCCCTCTTCAATTCCCAGTTTATTGTTTTGTAACTAGTCATTTATGTTATTGGTCGTTTTACATAAACAACCATTCTGAATAGTTGCATCTCTTAAGTTTTGAGCTCAACATTGGCTATAAATACAAATCTGGCAAAGGTAGGGCATCGGGACCCTGCGGGAGCGCCCCTTGTCTCCCGCTCAAACTTTCTTGTAAAGGACCCAAGAAAGGCATTACAGCTTCCAAGAATTCTTGCATTGTTTATCTTATATATTCGATTAATCCTCCTCTTCCAGTTCTATTGATCCAAGAACCCGATCCTATAGCGCTATCGGTCGACAAATGCATTTTTCACTTGTAAATCAATAAGTATAACCAACACTATCACCACAAACACGGAGCCGAGAAAGAGCAAAAAGGATATTCATGATATTAGGTAAGATTTATGTTCATTCGCTCTGCTCGCAGAGCGGTATACGACAGTGTTGCTTCGTTCTGTGGCGGTTTTCAAGCTAGCACCCGTTTCAGCATATCATCTCGCTCGATTCCAAAAAAAAAGAGACGTTGTTTTTGATTATCCAGTTCTGTATCGAAAACGAGCAGTTGATCCCACGAAAGCAACGGTGGACTCTCAGATTTTCCATACGATTTTCTGAGTTCTCCTCCTTTCTTCTGCATTGTTTTAACTTCAAAGAAAGCAACATTAAGTGTGATTTGCTACCGAACTTTGAAGTACCACTACACCAGTGTGTAATTCGTTCTATCCTGAGAGGAAATAATCCACAACCTTGGGGTACTAGGAGGGGGTTAAATTCCTTAAGTAAACACTGTGAATTCAGTGGGCTCGGATTAACTTCTGTTTTGTTTATATATCTGTTTATAAGTTATTTTATTTTCTCCAAAATTATTTTACAAATACAGTGTACTAAAAATCTTTTCAAATTAGGGTGTACTAAAAGCACTTTCACCCACGACCTTTAGGTCCTGGGTTCGAGTCACACTGGAGGGGAAATGTAAAAACACTATAGATCCTCTTATATCGGGAGAGAACTAAAAAAAAAAAAACAGAATGGTCCACTGGTAAGAACAAATAGAGGTTAAGTTAAAATTATTAGTAGTAGTACTCCAACAAACTATCAAAGGCAAAGAAAGAAAATGATACTAGCTCACTACTGCTGTCCTATCACCCATGAGGTCTAACCATAAATGAGCAGAGGGAGGGTCCTCACCTCACTCTCTTTTGAAAATCTCTCTCATACATAAATGCATTGATCACTTATGAAATCAGAAGCAGAGAGGGATCACATTATAGGCACAGGCCACTACCCCACTAATTTAATGCCAAACTAACCGATCAGAGGGAATCAAAATGGAATAGTATTGATGTAGCGTTTAAGTTTTATGCTTTCAATTATATCATTTAAAAGTTTAAGTTGTCAAAGAACACATACTTTTATTTACTTAATTCTATCTAAATATACAGGAGGTGTTGAGACTTAAACCGAGGACGTTTGCTTAAAAGGTCCATAGACTAGAGCCTTTATTCTAGGTCAGCGTGACAGTGTGCAACCAATAAATTCTACCTTTGAAATGTGGCTTACCTACACTGCTTCTTGATCCTAGCTTCCTTGATATCACTGTGCTTGTCTCTTCTCAGTTGGACTTGGCTTCTATTTAAGAATATTGAACTTATAACATACTCTCGATATCATATTGAAATGTGTGACCATCTCATGTAAAAATTTAAGTTACTCGAGAGGATATATGTTATTTACTTAATTACATAGTCAACTGGTTAAATAGCATTCGTCGAATAAAAAGTTTTTACATTATTGTGTATAACTTATTAAATCAATTAACATAGAGGTTAGTGGGTTTGACACGTAGTCAGCCACTCATAGCCTTCTGTAACAACTCGGTCAGTCGTTTTGAGCTCTAGCGCGTCGTTCAGCGGTTTGAGGCCATGGGCAGCTTCACTTCAGGTATTATGACTTGTATGCGTAGTCGGAATTGAAATTCGCGGAGTTCGAAGTTGATTTGGAAAGAGAATTATCATTTCGGAAGCTTTAAGTTGGAAGAATTTGAATTTTTGAGTAAACGACCTCGGAATCAGGATTAAATGGTTTCAGCAGGTTCGTATGATGATTTTGGACTTGGGTGTATGCCCGGATCAGGTTTTGGATGACCCGGGAGCATTTTGGCGCCCATTGTGGAAGTTAGCATTTTGGAAGAATTCCATAAGTTTGGGTTGAAGTGCATTTCAGTGTTAACAATGTCCGTTTGGGATTTCGAGTCTGGGAATAGCTCCGCATGGTGATTCTGGTATTGGGAGCGCGAACGGAAGTGGATTTGGAGGTCCGTAGATCATTTTGGAGTCATTTGGCTAAAGTTAGAAATTTGAAGGTTTTTGAAAAGTTTGACTGGAAGTGGACTTTTTGATATCGGGGTCGGATTTCGATTCCGGAAGTTGGAGTAGGTCCGTAATGTCGAATATGACTTGTGTGCAAATTTGAGGTCAGTCGGATGTGATTTGAGAGGTTTCGGCATCGAATGTAGAAGTTTGAAGTTCTAAAGTTCATAAAGCTCGATTGGGGTGTGATTGGTGATTTCGACGTTGTTTGATGTGATTTGAGGCCTCAAGCAGGTTCGCACTATATTTTGGGACTGGTTGGTATGATTGGACGGGGTCCCGGGGGCCTCGGGTAGATTACGGATGGTTAACGGATCAAATTTAGAATTTGAAGAATAAATGAAGCAGCTGCCTTCTGGTGTAACCGCACCTGCGAGGCTTGGGCCGCAGGTGCGGAGCCGCAGAAGCGGACAGGAGCGCAAGTGCGAGGGAAGATCCACACCAGCGAAGGCGCAGATACGGAAGGGAGATCGTAGAAGCGGAAGCTGCTGTATTGAGTTAGAGCCGCACCTGCGATGGATTTCCGCAGGTGCGGAGCCGCAAAAGCGGCTGCTGGACCGCAGGTGCGAAAATCGTGGCTGGGCAGTGTCCTATTTTAAATCAGGGTTTTGGGTCATTTTCACTTAATTACTTTCATGGGAGCCGATTTTGGAGCAACTTTGAGGTGCCATTTTCATCACCAAGCATGAGGTAACTGGTTTATACTAGTTTTGAGTTAAATACATGATTATATATGGATTTGAACATGGTAATTAGTGGAAAATTTGGATTTTGAGAAAAACCTAAAATTTTTGTATTCTTGGATTTTGACTACGATATTGGACATGAAACTGAGAGTAAATTATATATCTGAGTTCGTGAGGTTATACTTTATCTTCGAAAATTTTTGGAATTCGGGCACATGGGCCCGAGGGTGATTTTATCGATTTTCCGATCGGGGTTAGAAATTGTTATAAATTGGATTATAATGAGTATTCGAGCGTATATTAATGGGTTTGCATAACTATTGGCTAGTTTTGGAGCGTTGTGCATCGGTTTGAGTCGTCGGAAGGGCTTGGAAGCCGGTTATGAAACTTCGGAGCGAGGTAAGTCTCCTCTCTAACCTTGTAAGAGGGAATTAACCCCATAGGTGAACTAATTAAATATGTGATCCTATTTGTGGGGGCTACGTACGCACGAGGTCACAAGAGTCCGTGCGTAGCTACTATTATGCTTAAGTCCGGGTAGTCTAGGACCCAAAAGCATGCTTTACTTGCCGTACTTGTAACTTATTGACAATTTAAAAGGCTTAAATCATATCGAACTTGGTAAATAAATTTTGAAAGGGTTAAACATCACTTTCTTGACAGTTGATGAAGTCTTGATTGACGGTTTGGATGTGTGTCTCTATGTGTATCTGCGTTGCATGTATGATTCGCGAGCGGGATAATTCTTTTATTTATGTTTGACTGCGTCGCATGTATGATTCGCGAGCGGGGTAATAGATGCATCTATGGTTCGCGCCATCGACCCGCTGGCAGCGCACATTTTATTATTATGTTGGATCGGGCCGTACGACCTCGGCATGATTTGCGCATGCTTGAATTGCTTGCCTTAACATTTACAAGTAATGATATTGCTTCTGTGGCCTGAGATAAATTGATAAATGATGAATATGAATTTTGGAAATCTCTTATTATTAAAAGAGTTGTTTACTTGCTTCATGCTTATTGAGTTCGAAATCATCTTATAAAATCCATGCTTCTACACATTTTGGTATTTTATTATTGGACCACTAGTGAGTGTCGAAGTCGACCTCTCGTCACTACTTCTTCGAGATTAGACGGAATACTTGCTTGGTACGCGTTGTTTTCATACTCATACTACACTTGATGTGCATTTTTGTTGCACATGCACATGTTCGTTTAGTGGCCTCGTTGGGCGCAACGACATGGTTGATACAGAGACTTAGGTGAGTTGCATCTCTCGAGACGACCCGCAGCCAGCAGAGTCTCTTTCAGAGTATTGTATTTCTTTTCTGTCCAATTGTATTCCGGACAATTATCTTATTGTACTTTACTTCCTAGAAATTACTCATACAGTTGTGACACCGGATTCTGGGATGACTATGGGATTATTCAATATTTAAGTTTGTTAAAGACATCATTATTTATTCAGTAAAATTTATTATTTATTGTTTAAATATAAGGAAAAGAAATGATTTCAAGAATACTAAGATGAGAATTTAATTAACTTCTTGGTGTTGGCTTGCCTGATAGTGGTGTCCGGCGCCATCACGACCTTTAATAGATTTTGGGTCGCGACACCTTCTGTGGTCTTTTGTAGAATGGCATAATGAGTGGCCCTGTCCTTTTGGTTTTGCTCGTGAACAACCAGAGGCGGCTCAATATCATCCGAGGCCTAAAGCAAAGCTTTGATAAGAGGCCTTATATATATATATATATATAATAATAGTATATATATATATATATATATATATATATTATATATATATATATATATATAGGATATTATATTATCAGTCACACTAGGTACATATTTATTAATTTGAAAAATTAGACAAGTGAGTATGTGAAATGAAAAAAAATGAGAACTTGGTTTTACAAAGTACAAAAAATTGAATGAAATTACGTTGATTGCTTCACAACTAAAATGAGAGAACTCAGAAAATATACTTCCTCCGTCCCAACTTATGTGACTTTTTTTTTAAAGTTAGCCCTCTTTTTAGATTTGGTAATAATTCAACTTTAGATTTTCCTTTTTACCCATAATGAGATGATTTCTAGCCACAGAAGTTTCTAAATTTTTTTTAGATCACAAGTTTCAAAAGTTTTTCTTTATTTTATAAACTCCATGTCCAGTCAAACACTTTCATATAAATTGAGAGAGTATAATATATGTGGGAAAAATAAATAAAATCATATTATTAGATATAGTTACGTGACTAACTAATGAATAGAGAAATATAATTCAGTAAAAACGTAAAATAAGATTGACAAAAAGCTATTTTGGTTATATTAATTATATTAGAGGAAGAAATTGAGTTGTTAAAACTTAATATGACAATAAAAAAATAAATTTATCTATAATAAGAAATAATTATATAATATAGAGAAATAGTAATTTTGGGGCCCTTAAATTTTTGAGGCCTAAAGCAAGTGAAGCACTTGCTTTAGGGTCTGGCCGCCCTTGTGAACAACTCAGATATACTCCCTCCGCTTACTTTTACTTGGCACGTTTTGACTTTTTACGCCCCTTAAGAAATAATAGATGAAGTGCATAATTTACCATAATACTCATATTAATTGATGCATATTTTATTGGATTTGAGAAAATGAATTGAAATGAGTAATAAATATTGTGGGTATAACAGGAAAAAAAATTTCTATTAATATGCGTAAATAACAGGTAAAAATAAAAATTTATTTTTAATATACCTGCCATGTAAAAGGGAACGGAGGAGTATATGACATTCATTTAAGAGACTTCGGTTTTAGTTGCTTTTCTGCATATGAAAGTTGAAACCAACCAATATGGGATGAGTTCCTATTCTAGGCTAGTTGACTTCTTCTGTTGGGCAATGACTAGACTTATTCGTATATTATTAGCTAAGCATTTCGAGTTTTTTTATTACCCACCCCCTGTTTACAGATTCTGATTTACATCAAGACGACCAACTTGAATAGTTTTTATTTTAGAGTTTGCAAATTCAGTTTTTGAGTATTTGGACGAGTCTCTACTTGGTTTTCCTCTACTTTTTTTCTTGGGGTAGTTTAACCTCTACTTCCCTACAACATAAAATTTTATCAAGATTTTTGAAACCAACAATTGCTGGAATACAAAATTCAAATTTACATAAAGCTGTGATATATTTATTTGGTAACTCCGCTTGTTTGAGCTTGCCCACGTTGTCAGTTCCAAATACGAATAAAAAAAATGGTTGCCGTAGGTTGATAGTCAACGTAAAACTAATCAATGCATGATAAATTTAGAATTCACACAATACTCGTTAAGAAACATAGTAAGTAAGGATTCATATAGCTGATCCCATTTTAGACTAAGGCATAATTGCTACATTTTTGTAGTATTTTTATTTGGTAGCTAGTCCAAGTTAAATTCTGAGCTGACGTGAGGAAATATGGACCAATTTAGATTTAAGGACAAGAAAACATTGTGGTACACAGACATTATTTCTAGTAGTTAATGTGGCAACCCCCTCAATTTATATACTACTCAGTAAATGAATTCGAATTCACATGACAATTCCCAACATGTCACGTCATTGGCTGAAGTCTGTTTTAGAAAATACAGAAGGACTACAAATTTTATTCCAGAACTAAATTTTCTTTTGTTTATGTGTTTCTTTTTAAACTTCGTAACAATACGAAACAAAATTTTGGATGTGAAAATAAATAGAAAGAATTACAAGAAAATACACATGACTTCACACCATAACAAAAAATGGTCCATATTTTTAAGTTTGGGATTTTTTCCTATCTATACCATATATGAAACCTTATTACTAAAAATGTGCATAATTTCATTATTACCCGCCATGTTTATATTTTTCCTACAAAATTTATATCATCCATTAAATACCCAATATTAAGAGCTGATTCCTTCCAAATTAGGCGCCTACAAATCTGGGATAAATATTTGAATAGCTTATTCCTTCCAAATTAGGCGCCTAAAAATTTGGGACTAAATATTTTTTCATATTCACATCAGATTTGTTTCCTCCTTTTTCTGCAGGCTTCTCTTTCCTCATTTTTCACGTCCTCGCCCTGCAACTTTTAATCCACGCCCAGTAAGTCAACTCATGTCCCCAACATCATCCATTACCGAGATTCACCAGCAATTTGTTGCGCCTGAAGATACATCGGAATCTGATTTCGGGGAGTCTCCCATGAAGAAGAAAAAGAGAATCAAATTTTTCATTCCTCTAGCTCCAGTCAACAAATTTTTTACAAAAATCTACAAATAAACTACAAATCAGTTTAAGTATGTATAAAGCAATATTGTTTTAATGGTATCTACAAATTACTACATTTATACTACAATTAAACTGCAATCTATGTTGATAAAAACTGTTGACTACAAAATTTTCTCCTAATCTACAAATTTTCTACAAAAAATCTACAAATAAACTACAAATCAGTTTACGTATGTTTAAAGCAGTATTGTTTTGAAGGGTATCTACAAAATTACTACATTTATACTACAATTACACTACAATCTATGTTGAAAAAAAATGTTGACTACAAAATTTTCTCTTTATCTACAAAATTTCTACAAATAAACTACAAATCAGTTTAAGTATTGTATAAAGTTGTATTATTTTTAAGGGTATCTATAAAATTACTTCATTTATACTACAATTAAACTATAATCTATGTTGAAAAAATATGTTGACTACAAAATTTTCTCTTCATCTACAAAATTTCACAAAAAAAAACAACAAATAAACCTACCTTTCTTATTCCATCTTCATCCTTGTCAGAGGCCCATGACTACTCCTTAATGAAATCTTCAGGGTTGTATATGTACCAAATTGGTGTTGGCCACAACCCGCTAGTATTTGGTGTTATTATTGTATGGGATTTACAATGGGTTTCATATTGAATCTCTTTGGCTAAAAATCTGATTATAAAAAATGGGTCTCATCTCTGTATTTTTTTAGATAAAGAAGGAATGGAGAAGAGAAAGAAATGGGAGGGGGAAAACAGTGCTGGTCAGATCTTGGGAATTAAGGGGAGAGAGAAACGTGGGATATATGGACACCTTTAATTAAGTAGTAAAAAACTGCCAATTAATTATACCTCTAAATTAATTATGGTATATAAATGGTAATTTGGTATGCTGAAATGTAATTAACTCAAACCTTAAACATTAAGGGTTAATAAGGTTTCATATGTGGTATAGGAAGGTAAAAATTTACCCCACCTAGCCCACGTTATACATATTTTGAAACTGAAATGGTATTTTAAATTCTTAAGCATTATGACCTTTCCATATCTATGTAGCGGTTATATATCATCTCCAGGAAGAGGTCTTCTAAAAGCTTCTTCTTTGCTGCTCGTGTTTTTCAATTACAATTGCTTAAAATTAGAGTGTCAATTGTTATTACTCCCTTCGTCCTATTTTTATTGATTTTAGTTGGAAATATTGTGCTTTTGAAAACACTAGCAAATTCAAAATTTGTGTTCTTACAACCATTGCTTCTAAAAGTTATGGAGTTAAATCTATGTTCTCACAACCATTGCTTTCACTCTCTCTTCTTCTCACGTCATCTACATATGTTTCAAGGGACCGTGTATTTTCTGCTTGTCCTCTTGTGTCACTGCTTGCAATGTAAGAAAATTGAAGAGTAGAAGTCCACCATTGGAGACCATTCAATGCTTTGTTTTTGAAAATGGTCTTTTTGAATTTGTTAGTTGTTTGGATTGATGTGACGACCCGACCCGTCATCTCATGTGTTACTGCTCCGTTTTCCCCGTTTATTTCTTCTTCATATTTCGTTATCGGTATGTGGTATGTGAGAGTTGATTTGGATTGGTTTTGATAAGAAATGAGACACTTAGTCTCTTTAAGGAAGGCTTAAGTTGGAAAAGTCAACCAGACGTTGACTTATGAGTTAGAAGGCTCGGATGTGATTTTCGGTGATTCGGTTAGCTTCGGGGGATGATTTGTGACTTGGGAGTGCGATCGGAATTGATTTTGGAGGCCCGGTGTAGAATTAGGCTTGAATTAGCGAGGTTAGTATTTTGGCGAATTCCGGTGGATGGGTGAGAATTTGATCCGGGGGTCGGAATGGAATTCTGAGAGTTGCTGTAGCTTTGTTAAGTGATTTTGGATATGTGTGCAAATTTTTAGGTCATTCGGACATCGTTTGGTCGGGTTTTTGATTGAAAGTACATTTCGGAAGTTCTTGAAGAACTTAGGCTTGAATCCGATGTGAATTGATGATTTTAGTGTTGTTAGGTGTATTTTGATGATTGGAGCAAGTTCGTATGATGTATTGGGATATGTTGGTGCCTTTGGCTGAGGTCCCGGGGGCCTCGGGGTGATTTCGGATGGTTAAACGGAGAATTCGAAGTTTGTTGCATGTTTGAAGTTTGCTGGTTCTGTCACTTCCGCATCTGCGGAAAAGGGACCGCATAAGCGGTTCCGCAGATGCGGCGTATTGGTCGCAGAAGCGGTCCTTGAGGGACCAGGGTTTTCCGCTGAAGCGGACGTGGATCCGCAAATGCGGCGACCGCAGAAGCGGTTCTAGACCGCATAAGCGGTCCGGGGGAATTTATGTGAGATCACAGAAGCGATCGTTTGGTCGCATACGCGGTGACCGCAGGTGCGGCATATTAACCGCAGAAGCGGAAAAACGGTCTGGTTTTAAGTGAACAGTGGTTCACGAATTTTTAAGAGAAGAAAATATTTTGGACTTCTGCTTAGGCGGTTTCTTGGGCGATTGTGAAGAGAATTCGAAGGGGCTTCATCAGGTATGAACTATTGGACTCGGATTATGTTTATATAGTGTAAAATCATGGATTGAACACTGAAATTTAAGGGATTAAATGCTAAAAATGGAGGTTAGAACTTGAGACTTAAGAGAGCTTAAATTGATGATTTGAGGGGTCAAATGGACTCCGATTCTTGTGAGTTTGATATGTATAGACTCGTGGCGAGATAAGGATCGTTTTGATGTAAAGTTTTCTGGATTTCGAGAAGTGGGCCCGGGGCTCGGGTTTTGCTAATTTTGCGATTTTCGAGATTTTTCGAGTCTTTTCGATTGGGTTATGTTTCTTTGGCACATTGTAACGTATTCGTTGTGGTTTTGGCCAGATTCGACGCGCGAGGAGGTCGATTCGAGAGGAAAGGGCATTGCGAGCTAGTCTTCGGCCGGCTAGAGGTGAGTAATAGATGTAGATGATGACCTGAGGGTTTGAAACCCCGGTATATCACATTATGACGCTATATTGAGGCGAGACACGTACTCTATGACGAGTGCGGGGTCGATTGTGACTGGGGATTGTGACCTAGTCCGTTCCGATTGATGTTCGTACTGTGTTCTTGACTAGAAATTGTTTGGTAATCATCCTACTTGGATTTTATGAATATGTTTGGGGCTTTGTGCCTATCATTTGCATCCTTCAGGGATCCTTATCACTGCTTCCATGATGCTTAGCATATTTCATGATCAGTCCTGAGTTAGACACTGCCTCGAAATGTTTAGTAAATAAATAAAGGTTTAAACACTTAGCTCTATAATTCCTAATAACTGAAACTAATAATGAACAATTTGACTGTGCCCGAGTAGCTTGCATGCATATATATATATATATATATATATATATATATATATATATATATATATATATATATATATATATGGACTGAGTGTAGACCGGGCTGCACGCCGCAGCGAATGCTACGATGATATTGCGCTTGGGCTGTAGGAGCCCCTCCGGAGTCTGAACCCCCACAGTGAGCGCGGGTACCCAATGGATCGGGCTGCGCGCCGCAGCGGTCATGTGCATTGCATTGCATTCATGCATTTATACCTATTTATCTTACTTGTCCTGGTATTGTTGTTGTTCCACCATTTTATGTGCTGAATCGCTGATTATAGCTTTATATTGTAATATTTCGGAATTTCTTACTTTCAGCCATTATATATGTTTATTACTCACTGAGTTGGAAGTACTCACTTTACTCCCTACACCTCGCATGCAGTTGCAGGTATCGTTCACCCGGTAGCGAGTTATTAGCGGATTGAAGGTATTGTTATTGTAGCTGAGCAAGGTGACCGCCAGCGTTCGCAGCACCGGATGTTGTCTTTTGTTTTCCAGAAATTTTACTTGTATATATATTTATTGGCCTGTAGTTGTGTTAAGGTTTTCTTAGATGCTCGTGACTTGTGACACCCCGGTCGGGTAGTAATTAACAGTTTCTAATGCCATTAAGTTGTATCTTCTATTCATTTATCTTTAATAATTTGTTAGTGAAAGGATTTGGGTTAGTTGGCTGGCCTTGTCTTCACGAGAGGCGCCATCACGACCGGGTATGGGAATTGGATCGTGACAATTGAGTGTTGTTCCAATTGATTGAAAATATCAATAGGAGTTCAAAATTTAAATTTGAAGTGATTTGGAGTAGATTTGAGCAAGATTTGAGTTAAATTTCAAAAAAGACGCTAGGAAGAAGACGAAGTCAGTTTTTTGTATAATTATGTATAATCTTGTATAATAGTGTATATTAGTGTAGAAACACAGCTTATACACTATTATACACTTTTATACACCTTTATACAAGCGTCTGTAGACGAACTTCTTCCACGATTTTCAGTTGCAATTCTTGTTCAAAACCAGTCCAAATCTCCATTAAATGACTTCAAATTTTACGTACAACCTCCTTATACTATTTCTAACCCGTCTAAATAACACCCAATCCAAATTTCTCACAAAATCAAATTCGGAATTTAAACCCACATATTTAAGCTTGTTAAAAATCTAATTTTCACCACCCAAATGAATTTGGTTTGTTGGATTAATATTTGAGTCACAATTAGTTACTGATTCGAAAATAAATTTAAAAGCTTGAGGAATCTTTTTTAAAAATTAAATAGTAATTTTGAGAATCTATTGGAGTTGGATGTTGAATCTTAGCCTATTATTTTTGGGATAGTTGATTGTAAATTAAAATATGGACTATAAAATTGAAAAGTAGGGAGCCCAGTTGTTCTAATGTGAAATTGTCCCAAATAAATAATTGAAATCACGAAATAGAACGAGTAAAAATATTTTTTATTTCTTACTAATAAACGTGTGAAGTACAACTTTGGGTATCTCATAGTTGTTGTCTCTAACTCATTTCATTTTATTCACCGGCTAATTAAAGTAGTGCACTTTTTTAGAAATGGATAAGTTTGATCAATTTTGATGAATGACATTTACTTACGCTTGAAACTCGTGGGTGGAATCATTTCCTGGAGCCTAAAAGAAATAATCTTAAGTTAATCAAGGTAATAATTAGCTCACTTTTATGCTTAAAGAAGATATATGTTTTAATGATAGACAATAATTTCTAATTGCATGAAATCAAGGAGTACAAGAATTGAAAAGATTAGTCGACTAGAAAACAATCTAGCCGACTATCTCGCAAAAGAAAAGAATTACAATTCGCCTTACCCCCCCCCCCCCCCCCCGCCCCTCTTGCAACTTTCAATTGGTACCAAACCTTCATATGATGAACTACGAGGAGATCCTATAACATTTGAGAAATCCCATTTCAAGAAAACTCGTCAGGAAGAAATGAAGAAAACGGTTGCTTTCAAAACTACAACTGAAGGTCCTGAAAATGATGCTGATGATGATCCACAAGTTCTTGAAGAAAAAATTGCCATGGTGTCAAGAAACATGAATAAATTGATGAGAAGAAACAGAAACACAAAGAAAGGAAGGATGTCATCTAGACAAAACAGGCAATACAATGAACAAGACAAAAATGACAGAAAATGCTCTGAATGTGGAAGGTATGGCCATATTCAAGCTGATTGCCCAGATCTTAAGAGAAAAGTCTCCAGAGGGTTCAACAAAAATAAATCTTTCGGAAGTTGGAGTGATGAAGATAGTTCAGAACATGAAGAAAAGCAAACCTATGTTTCATGACAATTTTGGAGAATGATATGAACAAATACTCTGGATGCTAGACAAATGAAGATGCATGAGACGACGATTATAAAGAAGATACTGAAAATTGCAGGATATTCTTGATCTTACCCTAAAAAAGTCTCAAAAATTGCTAAATGAATTAAAGAGACTCAATAGAGAAAACAAGGAGCAGGAACTCAAACTTGAAGTATATGAAATCGAAAGAGATGTGCTTCAAGATGAGGTTCAAGAATTGCAAATGCAATTTAATGGCATGCGCAAGTCCACCAGTCACAGTTCTGTCAAGTCCAACCAAGTGACTTACAAGTAAACTGGAAAAGGACCTGCCAGAACAGAGTCCACAAGCACTAACACCAGGGGTAGGTCAAGGACTGGATCAACCCCTGTGTGTCATTATTGTAATAGTGTCATGACCCGGAATCCCAACCTCGGGATCGTGATGGCGCCTAACATCCACTTGCTAGGCAAGCCAACGTGAAGTAGTTAAATAGCCAAATTTTAACAATTTAAACAAGGTGATGATAAATAATGAGAGATAGGGACTCAAGCTAATTCAACACCAGCATAAGTCATGTAATACTATCTACTCCCAAAGATCCACAGTCACGAGTACACGAACAACTAGAAGTTCTACAAATAGAGTTTGAAATAAATACATCGGTTTCGAATGAAATGAACATTAAAATAGGGAAGAGGAAGGGGACTCCAAGGTCTGCGGACGTCAGCAAATCTACCTCAAGTCTCTGTATACGATAATCCGAGCTAGCCTACCTCACGTACATCTGGGACCAATACCAAAATATGCACAAGAAGTGCAAAAGTGTAGTATGAGTACAACAGAACCAATGTACTCTGTAAGTATCGAGCCTAACCTCGATGAGGTAGTGAGGAGGCTATGGCCGGACACTCACATAATTAAACCTGTACAAATATATATATATAAATATATATATATATATATATATATATATATACGAAACAGCAACAAAACAGATATTTAACAATGTAAAATTGGGAGGGGACATGCGAAAGGGGAAAGAGATACGACAACTACAACAGGGATGACATCACAAGATTGCCAAACAAATCATCAACCAATAAACACGGATAAACATACGGTATAAAGATGAGACGACATCACCCTTTGTGCTTTTACTCTCGACTTGCCCATGTAGCGGTGAATAATTGACATAGATGTCACAACATCACCCTTCATGCTTTTGCTCTCAATCTCACTATGCAACAATGAATAAATGATATAGACGGTACGACATCACCCTTCGTACTTTAATTCTCTTCCTCGCTATATATTAATCAATAAACGAGATAATGCTATGACACGGCATCACCCTTTGTTTTTACACTCTCCCTTACCATATAGCAAAGATAATATAAATTTGGGAGATAAATAGCCCAATGAATGTGCTTTACGTCAAACTTGATGCCAAGATACCAAACCTCAACTTCCAAAATACTCAACCATTATAAATTAAGCAATAATTAAGGAAGAAGAGATCCAATAAGTAATAATCTAACCTAAGTATGTATATCATAATTAAAAAGGCAACAAATCACAAAGCAATAAGTTACACCTGCATGCTTCATCCCAAAAACAACGCATAAATGCTCGTCACCTCACATATACATCGTACCCACAAGTTAATCACGTAGCAAATAGGAAAACAAGTCTTAACCCTTAAAGTCAAGGTTAACCACGACACTTGCCTCGCTCCGCAATCAAATCAAAGCTCAACCGGGGCTTTCCTCCAAAATTCGCCTCCAAACCAATCGAATCTAACCAATAATCATTCAAAACCCGAGATTCGGACCAAAACCCGATTCACTCCCAAGCCTAGTTAGGTAATTTGTTTCGAAATCCAACCTCAATTCGAGGTCTAAATTCCAAATTTATAAAAATCCCTAATTTCTACCATGAAAATCCTAGATTTGATATTGAAAACTTACGAAATGTAATGGGTAAATGAAAGAAAGTAGATTAAAGTCACTTACCAATGAATTTAGGAAGAAAATCTCTTGAAAGAATCGCCTCTAGGGTGCTTAGGGTTGAGAGTTTGAATGAAATGAGCTAATTCCCGCTTTCCCATTCTTTTACCCAGTTGCAGTTATCGCAATTGCGACACATAGTTCGTAATTGTGATGATTGAAATTGCGATCAACCCCTCGTAAATACGAAAAGCCTCTGAGCCCGTTGACATCGCAAATGCGACAATTTTGTCGCAAAAGCGAACCAAGGTTGCCGCAAATGCGAACAATCGACTCGCAAATGCGACTCAAAAGTTCGCAAATGCCAACCTGCCCCCTTCGCATTTGCGGACATCACTTTGCAAAAGCAAAGCTGACCCAGCCCTCACCATCTTCCATATGCGAGTCTGACCTCGCATTTGTGAGGCTTGCATTTGCGATCAAGTCCTCGCCATTGTGAGATCTGCAGACTTGATGCACCAGCACTCTTCTAAGCTCAAGGATCACTCTATCGCCTATCCGAAACTCACCCGAGCCCCTCGGCCTCCAAACCAAACATGCACTCAAGTGTAATAACATCATACGAACTCGATCGCGCGATCAAAACACCAAAATAACACTTAGAACTATGGATCAGACACCAAAACAAATGCAATTTTCAAAGAAGCTTAAGAACTTTCAATTTAACAACCGGACGTCCGAATCACGTCAAAACAACTCCATTTTGCACCAAATTTTACAGACAAGTCATAAATACTGAGATGAATCGAAATCCGAATCCAGTAGCAGCAAAGTCAAACTACGGTCAAACTTAGAATTTCTTTCAACCTTTAAACTTCTAGTTTTCAACAAATGGCGATAATTCAAGCTAGGGACTTTCGAATTCAATTCCGGGCATACGCTAAAGTCCCAAATCACGATACCGACCCACCGAGACCATCAAAATACTGATCCGGGTCTGTTTTCTCAAAACATTGACCAAAGTCAACTCAAATGAGTTTTAAGGCATGATTTCACATTCTTATCATCTTTTCACACAGAAACCTTCTGGAAAAAGACACAGATTGTGCACGCAAATCAAGGAGGCTAAACAGAGCTAATCGAGGTTTTGAAATATAGAATTGAGGGCTAAAACTAAAGATGACCTAGCGGGTCATCACATTTTCCACCTCTAAAATAAACGTTCATACTCCGCATGTCTGACTCGGACTCCCAAGTGGCTGCCTCGATCGGCTGACCTCTCAACTGCACACGAACTGAAGGATACCTCTTAGACCTGAACTATTGGACCTACCGAGCTAGAATAGCCACCGTCTCCTCCTCATAAGTCAAATCCTTGTCCAATTGGACTGAGCTAAAATCTAACACATAAGACGGATCACCATAATACTTTAGGAGCATACACACATGGAACGCCAGATCAACTATTGATAAGCCAGGTGGCAACGCGAGCTTGTAGGCCACCTCACCCACTCTCTCAAGAATCTCAAAGGGCCTGATATACTTAGGGCTCAACTTTTCATTCTTTTCGAATCTCATCATACCCTTAAGGGTGAAACGCGAAGCAATACCCTCTCTCAAACTATGAATGCAATATCACGAACTCTACGGTCGACATAAATTTTCTGTCTAGACTAAGCCGTGTGAAATCGATCATGAATAATCTTGACCTTATCCAAGGCATCCTGTACCAAAACTGTACCCAATAACCGTGACTCCCCCGAATCGAACCAGCCAATTGGCGAATGGCACTGCCTCCCATATAATGCCTCATAGAGAGCTATCTGAATTCTAGACTGGTAGCTGTTGTTGTAGGAAAACTACGCAAGCGGCAAGAATTGGTCTTAAGAACCCCCGAAATCCAAAACACAAGCACGAATCATACCCTCCAATATCTAAATAGTGCGCTTAGACTGTCCGTCCGTCTAGGGATGAAATGTTATACTCAACTCAACCTACGTGCCTAACTCACGCTGTACGGCCCTCTAAAAGTGGGAGGTGAGTTGTGTATCCTCATCAGAAATGATAGACACGGAAAAACCGTGAAGATGGACGATCTCTCGGATGTAGATCTCAGCTAACCGCTCTGAAGAATACGTAACTGCCACTTGAATGAAATGTGCCGACTTGGTCAACTTGTCCACAATGACTCAAACTGCGTAGAACTTCTTCTGAGTCCGTGGGAGTCCAACAACAAAATCCATAGTGATACACTCCCACTTCCACTCAGGAATATCTAGCTTCTGAAGCAAACCACCAAGCCTCTGATGCTCATACTTTACTTGCTGACAATTCAAGCACCGAGCTACATATGCAACTATATCCTTGTTCATTCTCCTCTACCAATAATGCTGCCGAAAGTCCTGATACATCTTGGCGGCACCTAGATGAAAGAATACAAGAAATTGTGGGCCTTCTCAAGAATAAACTCACGGAGTCCATCCATATTGGGCAGACAAATACGATGTTATATCCCCAAAACCCCATCATCTCCAACAGTAACCTGCTTGGAACCACCGTGATGCACCGTGTCCTTAAATACAAGCAAATGGGGATCATCATACTGATGCTCTCTGATGCGCTTATATAAGGAAGATCGAGCGGTTGTGCAATCTAGAACACGACTGGGCTATGAAACATCTAACCACACAAATTGATTGGCCAAAGCCTGAACATCTACAGCAAGCGGCCTCTCACTAATTGGAATATATGCAAGGCTACCCATACTCACATCCTTTCTACTCAAGGCATCGGCCACCATATTGGTCTTCTCGGGATGATACAACAAGGTGATATCATAGTCTTTCAACAGCTCCAACCACCTCCTCTGCCTCAAGTTAAGATCCTTTTGCTTGAACAAACACTATAGACTCTGATGATCCGTGAATACCTCACACGACATGTTGTTAAGATAGTGCCTCCAAATCTTTAGCGCATGAACAATGACTGCTAATTCTAAGTCATGAACAGGGTAACTCTTCTCATGAACCTTCAACTATCGCGATGCATATGCAATCACCCTGCCATCCTGCTTCAATACTGCATCGGGCCCAATACGAGGTGCATCACAACACTCCATGTAAGATCCTGAACTTGTGGGCAACACCAGCACTAGGGCCGTAGTCAAAGCAATCTTGAGCTTCTGAAAGATCAACTCACACTCATCCGATCATCTGAATGGGGCACCCTTCTGAGTCAATCTGGTTAATGGGGCTGCTATTGATGAACCCCCCCTTCCCCCCCCCCCCCCACGAACCGACGGTAATATTCCGCCAAATCCAGGAAACTCCGCATCTTTATTGCTGAAGTAGGTCTAGGCCAGTTATGAACTGCCTCAATCTTCTTAGGATCCACCTTTATGCCCTCTGCCAATACAATATGACTTAAAAAGGCAACTGAGTCTAACCAAAACTTGCACTTTGAAAACTCGGCATATAACTGGCTATTTCTCAAAGTCTGGAGTACAATCAGACTCGACTGCGAGAGTAGATCAGGATATCATCAATAAATAGAATAAGAAAGAAGTCCAAATAAGGCTTTAATACCCGATTCATCAAATCCATAAATGTTGCTGGGGCATTTGTCAACCCGAATGATATCACTAGGAACTCATAATGCCCATACCGAGTCCTAAAAGCTATCTTAGGGACATCGGGTGCCTTAATCTTCAACGGATGGTAGCCAGACCTCAAATCGATCTTCGAAAACACCTTGGCTCCCTGAAGCTGATCAAATAAGTCATCAATCCTCGGCAACAGATACTTGTTCTTGATGGTCACTTTATTCAACTACTGATAGTCTATGCACATCCTCATCGATCCATCTTTCTTCTTCACGAAAAATATGGGCGCACCCGAAGGCGAGACACTAGGTCTAATGAGTGCCTTATCAAGTAAATCTTGCAACTGCTCCTTCAATTCCTTCAACTCAAGCGGTGCCATACAATATGGTGGAATAGAAATGGGCTGAGTACCCGGAGCCAAATCAACACAGAAGTCAATATCTCTATCGGGTGGCATTCCCGGCAGATCTGTAGGAAACACCTCTGGAAACTCATGAACGACTAGTATTGAATCCATGGAAGGATCCTCTGCACTAGAATCACGGAGATAGGCAAAATAAGTTAGGCATCCCTTCTCGACCTTACGTCGAGCCTTTACATAAGAAATAACTCTGCTGGTAGAGTGGCTAGGAGTCCCTATCCACTTTAATCAGGGCAACCCTGGCATGTCTAAGGTTATCGTCTTGGCGTGACAGTCCAATATAGTATGATAAGGTGACAACCAATCCATACCCAAGATAACATCAAAGTCTACCATATCAAGAAGTAAGAGATTTACGCTATTCTCAAGGCTCCCAATAGTAATCACACACGAGTGATAGACGTGATCTACAACAATAGAATCTCCCACTGGCGTGGACACATACATACCAGCATTCAAAGAACCATGAGGCACAACCAGATATGAAGAAAAATAGGATGACACGTAGGAATAAGTAGATCCCTGATAAAATAGAACTGAAGCATCTCTATGGAAAATTGGAATAATACATGTGATAACGACATCAGATGACTCGACCTCAGGTTAGCTAGGAAATCATAACATCGGGGATGGGGCCAACCACTCTGAACCACGTCTCTGGGACGACCTCTAACTGGCTGGCCTCCACCTCTAACAGCATGACCTCTACCTTTAGCAGCCTGACCTCCACATGCGGCTGCCTGACCCATGCCTTTGGCTGGCTGAGCGGGCGGCGGAGCAACTGGTGCTGCTTGCTACCCTATGCTCGGGGGCAAAATCTAGCAATGTTCCTCAGATTACCACAAGTATAACAAGCCCTCGTCTCATGTGACTGCTGACCTTGGAACTGGCCCTGTCGACCTAGGTAACCACTCTGTTAACTCTGGATCGAAGGTGCATTAATAGGAGCTGGTGGAGCACTGTAGGCTTGCTGCTCAGGATTAGACACATAAGCACCACGGCTCCCTGAAGCACTATGAGATAAATGAAGCGCTGACTGAAATGGCCTAGGAGGATGGACTCTACCAAAAGTACCCCTACCTCCAGATGAGGCACCACTGAAACTATAGGAATGACGAGGCTTCTTATCTGCCACCGGTTACCTCACCTGAGCACGAACCAGCTTGATTCGTCTCACAATATCTACGGTCGTCTGGAACGAAATATCACTCCCGGTCTCCTTGGCCATCTGTATCCTGAGAGTGAAAGTAAGCCCATCAATAAATCTGCTCACCCTCTCCCACTCAGTAGGATGTAAGATAGTGGCATGGCGAGCTAGGCCAACAAATCGAGTCTCGTATTGGGTGACAGTCATACCACCCTGCTAAAGTCGCTCAAACTGCCTGCGGTACTCCTCTCTCAGGGTGACAGGGATGAACTTCTCTAGAAATAGTTGTGAGAAGTGATCCCAGGTAAGTACAGAGTGACCCATCTCGTCTAGTCAACATATAGTCTCTCCACCATCTCCGAGCGGAACCAGTCATTTGAAATGCTGAAAAATTGACCCCATTGGTCTCAACTATACCCATGTTAGGCAACACCTCGTGGCAACGGTCCAAAAAATCCTGTAGGTCCTTAGAAGATGCACCACTAAAATGAACAGGAAAGAGATCGATAAACTTATCCAACCTCAACGTAGCCTCAAAAGACAAAGCGGGCCTATCACCAGCCTGTGTCTCAATAACCGGCTGAACTACCCCAACTGGCAGGGTGCTAGAGTTTGATACTAGTGAGCTACCTGCTCCGGGGTGTGAGAAGCGGGAGTCTGTACTCCTCCCTCAGCTTGAGAGACGGCTGGTGCCACCGATAAATGTACCGGTTTGAGCCACACTCTCCATAAGGCCCACCCAAATAAACTAGAGCGTCCTGAAGCACTAGGTGGCTATGAACCCCTCCGGAACCTTAGCTGGTCCGACAGGTATAGTCTGAGTTGGAACCTCCTCCTCAAAATTCACCTGAGGCTCCAATGCAAGTGCTTCTGCTCGAGCTCTAGGCTGAACTCTACCTCTGCCTCGGCCTCTAGTGGGACGTCGACATCGACCTCTTCTTTTAGTCGTAACTCCCACTGGGGGCTCCGGCTCCTCTCCAGCTGTAGGTGCAGTGCCTCTTCTCGCCATCTGCGAGAGAACAAGAATATAATGGTTCAATTATCAATGATAGAATAAAATCACAAGATAGATAAAGAAAGAAGTGAAGTTTTTTCCTAAACTCCATAGCCTCTGGAAGATAAGTACATATGTCTCCATACCGATCCTCCAGACTCTACTAAGCTTGCTCGTAACTCGTGAGACCTAGGCAACCTAGTGCTTTGATACCAACTTGTCACGACCCGAAATCCCAACCTCGAGGTCGTGATGGCGCCTAACATCCACTTGGTAGGCAGGCCAACGTGAAGTAGTTAAATAGCAAAATTTTAATAGTTTAAACAAGGTGATTATAAATAACGAGAGATAGGGACTCAAGCTAATACAACACTAGTATATTTCATGTAATAATATCTAATCTTAAAGATCTAGAGTCACGAGTACACGAACTACTAGAAGTTCTACAAATAGAATCTGAAATAAATACAACAGTTTCGAATGAAATGAACAGAAACAAAAGAAAGAGGGAGGGGACTCAAAGGTCTGCGGGCCTCAGTAGACCTAGCTCAGGTATCCATATGCAATAATCCGAGCTGGCGCACCTCACACACAGCTAGGACCAATACCAATGTCTGCACAAGAAGTGCAGAAGTGTAGAATGAGTACAATCGACCCAATGTACTCTCTATAAGTATTGATCCTAACTTCGACGGGGTAGTGACGAGGCTATGAAAGGACACTCACCTAATTAAACCCGTACAAACATATATATATATATATATATATATATATATATATATATATATATATATATATATATATATGTGTGTGTGTGTGTGTGTGTGTGTGTGTGTCTGTGTGTGTGTGTGTGTGTACAAAACATCAATAAAACAGATATTTAAAATGTAAAATTGGGAGGGGACATGCGAAAGGGGAAAGAGAGACGACAATTCACAACATGGATGACATAACAAGATAGCCGAATAAATCATCAACCAATAAAAATGGATAAACATACGGTATAAAGGTGGCACGACATCACCCTTCGTGCTTTTACTCTCAACCTTACCAAGAAATGATGACATAAGTAGAATGACATGGCATGACATCATCCTTCATGCTTTTACTCTCGACTCGCCCATGTAACAATGAATAATTGATATATATTGCTCGGCATCACCCTTCGTGCTTTTGCTCTCTATCTCACTATGCAACAACGAATAAATGATATAGACGGCACAGCATCACCCTTCGTGCTTTTTCTCTCAATGACTCAATCTCACTATGTAACAATGAATAAATGATATAGACTGGACGACATCACCCTTCATGCTTTAATTCTCTTCCTCACTATGTATTAATCAATAAACAAGATAATGTAATGGCACAACATCAACCTTCGTGCTTTAACACTCTTCCTTACCATATAGCAAAGATAACATAAATTCAGGAGATAAATAGCGCAATGAATGTGCTTTAAGTTAAACTTGATGCCAAGATACCAAACCTCAACTTCCAAAATAATCAACCATTATTAATTAAGAAATAATTAAGGAAGAAATGATCCAATAAGTAATAATCTAACCTAGAATGGATATCAAAATTAAAAAAGCAACAAATCACAAGGCAATAAGTTCCACCCGCATGGTTTCTCCCAACAACAATGCATAAATGTTCGTCACCTCAGATATACGTCGTACCCACAAGTTAAACATGTAGCAGATAGGCAAACAAGTCCTGATCCCTCAAGTCAAGGTTAACCACGACACTTACCTTGCTCCGAAATCAAATCAAAGCTCAACCGGGGCCTTTCCTCTAAAATTTGCCTCCAAACCAACTGAATCTAACCAATTATCATTCAAACAAGTCAAAATAAGCTTTAGGAACAACCCACGAATGAAAGAGGTTCAATTTAGATCATTATTGAAAAAATCAACAAAAGTTAACCTAGGGCTCGCTTGGTCAAAACCTGAGATTCAGACTAAAAACCCATCACCTATTCACCCCCGAGCTCGGTTATGTAATTTATTTCAAAATCTAACCTCAATTGGAGGTCTAAATCAAAATTTACAAAATTCCTAATTCTACCCAAATCCCTAATTTCTACCATGAAAATCCTAGATTTGATGTTGAAAACTTATGAAATGTAATGGGAATTGAAAGAAAGTAGATTAAAGTCACCTACCAATGAATTTAGGAAGAAATTCTCTTGGAAGAATCGTCTCTAGTGTTTTTAGGGTTGAGAGTTCGAAAGATATGAGGTAATTCTCGTTTTTCCCTTCTTTTACCGAGTTGCAGTTACTGCAATTGCGACACATAGTTCGCTATTATGATGATCGCAATTGCGATCAACCCATCAGTCCGTGGCCTATCCGAAACTCACTCGAGTCTCTCAGGGTCCAATCCAAACATGCACACAAGTGTAGCAACATCATACGAACTCGCTCGCGCGATCAAAACACCAAAATAACACTTAGAACTATGAATCCGAAACCAAAACAAATGAAATTTTCAAAGAAGCTTAAGAACTTTCAATGTTACAACCGGACGTCCGAATCACGTCGAAATAACTTTATTTTGCACCAAAATTCGAACCCGGTAGCAATAAAGTCAAACTACGGTCAAAATTAGAATTTCTTTAAACTTTTAAACTTGTAGTTTTCAACAAATGGCGATAATTCACGCAAGGGACTTCGAATTCGATTCCGGACATACCGCCAAGTCCCAAATCACGATAGTGACCTACTGGGACCGTCAAAACACTGATCCGGGTCTATTTTCTCAAAACGTTAACCAAAGTCAACTCTAATGAGTTTAAGGCACGATTTTAATATTTTTATCAATTTTTCACATAAAAAACCTTCCAAAAAAAGACACGGACTGCGCACGCAAATTGAGAAAGGCTAAACGGAGCTAATTGAGGGTTTTGAAACACAGAATTGAGGGCTAAAACTGAAGATGACCTACCGGGTCATCACAAATAGGGCTGGACACAAATATTTCTTCTGTAGACTTCGTAAATCAAATGTCTTAGGATGGATTTGGAAATCAAGAAATAGCCCTGATCCTGGTAGAACTGACCAACAAGGACCTAAGCAAGCTTGGGTACCTAAAAGGAGGTAATAATATTTCTTTACAGGAACGCCATAGGAAAAGTCAAAAAGAAAAATGGTATCTCGACAGTGCATGCTCCAGTCACATTTCAAGCGATAAAAATCTCTTTAAGAACATCACCAATTTAATGGAGGAAACGTTAAGTTTGGTGATGATTCGAAAGGCAAAATTGTCGGTACCGGAATTGTTCCATTTAATAACTACTATGATAGCATTGAAGTTTACCTTGTAGACAGACTAAATTACAATATGCTAAGCATCCGCCAACGATGTGATTCCTGATATGAAGTGAAATTCAAGAAAATTTGTTGTGCTATTGAAGATGATTCAGGTAAAATCATTCTTCCAAGAAAGAGTTAGGGAAATGTCTACATTATAGATTGCATTGATAATTTGGAAAGTCATATCTGTCTTGCATCCATTACTGATGATCCCTAGCTTTGGCACAAAAAGCTTGGTCATGCCAGCATGTATTTGATTGAAAAACTCTCCAAATATTATTTGGTCATTGGTCTTCTTAAGCTAAACTACTCTAGAAACCATGTATGTAATGCATTTCAGCTTAGTAAGCAAAATAGAAATTCTTTCAAACCCAAAAATATAGTTTCCACCAGCAAGCCTCTTCAACTATTGCATATGCACTTATTTGGACCTACTAGAACTGCTAGTATATGAGGAAAAAGGTATGCTTTTGTTATTGTGGTTGACTATTATCATTTTACATGGGTAATATTTCTGGCTCACAAAGATGTAGCTCTAAACAACTTTGTTTTCTGTAAAAAGATAGAAAGAGAAAAGAGGTACCTTATCTCAACTATTCAGAGTGATCATGAAGGAGAATTTAAAGTAGAGCATTTGAGGAATTCTGCAATGATCAAGGATACACTCATGGCTTCTCATCACCAAGGTCACCACAGTAGAATGAAGTGGTTGAACGTAAAAATAGAACTCTGTAGGATATGACAAGTATCATGATACTAGAACATTCCCTACCAAACCACTTTTGGGCAGAAGCAGTGAGCACAACATGTCACATTCTCAACAGGTGCTTAATTCGACCTATTTTAAAGAAGACTCCATATGAATTATGGAAAGGTAAGAGACCCAACATTGGATACTTTCATCCTTTTGGAAGCAAATGCTATATCCACAATAATGGTAGGGAAAATCTTGTTAAGTTTGATCCAAGAAGTGATGAAGGTATATTTCTCAGTTACTCTAATAATAAGATCTTTTAGAATCTATAATAATCGTACCTTATATGTAGAAGAATCAGTTCATGTTATTTTTTATGATAATAAATCTATGGTCGAGAAAGGAGATCTTGCAGGCGATGAAGAGATCAGTCATAATCAACCAAAGATCAGTGAACAAATGATTTAAAAAGAATCCACTGACAGTTTAAAGCAAATACCACAGTAGACTAATGAAGACATCAGTGAGCATGACCAACCTCAGAATGAGTCGACTACTCAACGTACTGAAGCGGTACCAAATGAATGGAGAAGCAAACCTGAATATCCTCAGAAGTTTATCATTAGAAATCCAACTGATGGAATAAAAACAAGAGGAGCTCTAAAGAAAGGGCTATCTCAAGTAGAGCTAAAGAAAGTTGATGAAGCTCTGAAAGACTCAAGTTGGGTACATGCTATACAAAAACTTGATCAGTTTGACAAAAATCAAGTTTGGACATTGGTACCAAGCAAGCAAACACAAAAATCAAAGTGGGTAGTTAGAAACAAACTAAATGAAGAAGGTAAAGTTATCCGGAACAAATCAAAGCCAGTCGCTCAAGGCTACTCTCAACAGGAAGGACTCGACTATGACAAAACCTTTGCTCTGGTAGCACGGTTAGAATCAATTCATATTTTATTAGCATATGCGTCTTTTACAGTTTTTAAATTATTTCAAATGGATGTCAAAAATGTATTTTTAAATGGTTTTATTGATGAGGAGCTCTATGTTAAACAACCTCCTGGATTTAAAAACTCACAGTTCCCTTATCATGTATATAAGTTGACTAAGACTCTCTATGGGCTAAAACAAGCACCTAAAGTTTGGTATGAAAGGCTAAGCTTATTTTTGGTCAGTCATGGATTCTCAAGAGGTAAGATTGATACTACCCTCTTCATCAAAAGGTCATCTTGGAAAAATCTCATTATTTAAATTTATGTTGATGATATTATATTTGAAAGTGCTAACCATGTTCTATGCAAGGAATTCTCACATCTCATGCGAAGTGAGATTGAAATGAGCATGAAGGGAGAACTGGCTTTCTTCCTTGTACTTCAAACTCATCAATCAAATAAATGAATCTTTATATATAAGAAAAAGTACACGAAGGAGCTGATACAAAAATTCGGAATGAACAACGCCAAGGCAGTTAGAACTTCCATGAGTCCAGCTACATCTCTTGACAAAGATGAGGAAGGGAAACCAGTTGATAAATCAAAATTTTGTGGAATGATTTTATCTCTACTTTATTTAACTGCTAGTCGCCCTGACATTATATTTCGTGTGTAGATATGCCAGGTTCCAAGCAGCTCCCAAGGAGTCACATTTAACAGTTGTGAAATGAATTATTAGATATCTTATAGGAACTACCTCACATGGATTATGGTATTCACGTCTTAACAATTTTAAGCTTGAAGGTTTTTCAGACGCAGATCTTGCAAGAGATAAAGATGACAGGAAAAGAACAAGTGGAGCCTATCAACTACTTGGAAAATCGCTTATTTCCTGGAACATTAAGAAACAGAGATTAGTTGCATTATCTACAACTGAAGCTGAATACATTTCTATCGAACATTGTTGTGCTCAACTACTTTGGATGACTCATCAACTAAGTGACTATGATCTTTCTTTTAAGCCTGTTAATATTTTCTTTGATAATTCTAGTGATATCTGTCTTTCAAAAAAAATCCAGTGCATCATTCTAGGGCAAAACATATAGATATAAAAGATCATTTTATTAGAGATTATGTTTTAAGGGTGATACTGAGTTATCGTTTGTTAGCACTGAAAATCAATTAGCTGATATGTTTACTAAGCTAGCGTCTGGCCATAGATTCACAAATGTGTTTTGAAAAATCTGATTTGTTTGAAATTTGGTTTGAAGATGAAAATGTACTTGGACATCAGTTTTCTAAACATATTTCACTTTTTTCTTTTTGAAAAAACATGAAACATAAATTATACCCACAAGTTCTAAGAACTATCACAAATACCCAACAGTACCTTCATCATTAACATTCATTATATTATCGCAAGCCATAGTCCTAAACATAAATAAATTTGGTACAAAACTATCATTTTTATAATGAACTACATAATATGCTATCAGATGACCGAGAAAATGAAGCAGCATTGTTATAAAATAATAAATGGTGGGATCTTTTATACAATACAAAACTTTGGGGCAATTTTTAAAAAATATAATAGTAATATTTTGGGCCAAGACCAGCTCTTGTGCTGATTTTGGGTTTTGAATTTTTGGAATTTGTCAAACCATGGATAAAATTTATGAACAAACATGTATTTATATAAAAAAAAAACCCAAATAAATTTTGACAAAATCTATGGCCAGGGTCCTAACCACTTCTAGAGGACAGATTTCGAAACCTTAGGGATTTACTTGGCATTAATACTCTTTCAAAATAAAGTATTGAAATTTTGGTACTTTTAAAAGATTGCGTGTTTAGTGATTTTGGTAAAAAATCTTTTGTACCATTTTTTTAATTATGACTATCTGTAGCATTAATTAAGCGCACTATCTGCTAATCTTATCTTCCAGTAGTTACTTGCCTAGCCTTATTTTTGATTGATGTCAAAAAGGGAGAATAGGGTATCACTAACTTGCAGGGTAAGGTTCAGTTGACTGGCTGAACAAAATTCAACTATTGGGCAACAGAATGAGGGGGAGTCGACTCAAAGTACCCGAAGACAAGTTGAGGGGGAGCCGACTAAAGCCACGATCTCTGACAAAAAGAGAAGTATATAAACAGGGAAGTAAAATATATTAAGTTTTTTTGTCATCATCGAAAAGGGGGAGATTGTTAGATATATGTTGTGATGATAGACAATAACTTAATTTTCTAATTGCAGGAAATCAAGAAGTACAAGAATTGAAAAGATTCTAGTACAAATTGTGAAAGCAAGAATCAATTAGTCAAATGTGCAAGTCAAGATTCAGAAGCAAGAATCAAGGAGTAAATATGTTGTGATTGCGAGCTTCATGGAGAAAAAATTTCGATTCAGCTATTTAGGGAAGGCATCAATCAATCAGTGAAGAAGATCTACAATGAATATTCAATCACGCATCAATGAGAATATTCAATCTCAACGGCTTGCAAAGAAAAGGAAATCATGGAAGGAACGATCTAGTAAAGGAAATTCCATTCTATTCTTGGAAGAATATCATCTTAAATGATTCTGAGAATCAAATCCCACGGATTGCCTTTCGGCCATGGAACTGTCACATCGTGAAGAATGGAGGACAATTCGTGTATATACTACAAAAGACGGAAAGGAAGGATATACTTTGATCAAACCAATATCAATCTCTTTGTTCCACTTCAAACAAGTATTTTGTGTTATTTACTTTATGCAGTTTACCTTTCTATATTTAGTTTACATCGCATATTAAAAGACTAGTCAACTACAACGCAAAAGAAAAGAAAAATTACAATTCACCCCTTGCAACCTTCACCCCATATTCCTAACTATTTGAATGTAAATACTGGGGAGAGAGAGAGAGAGAGAGAGAGAGAGAGAGAGAGAGAGAGAGAGAGAGAGAGTATGTGTCAATTCCCAAAACTTGATACAGCAACAAATAAAATCTTTTTGCGATTCAAATACGAAATGGTTGTCCCCCACAGAATAAATAAAAAGGACAGAAATAAACAGTTGATTCTTGTACTCCCCGGTAAATATTTGTTTGTTAGCAATCAAATGAGTAAGTTTGGAACCAAATCCCTGATGTTAACATATCACCAACTGAAATGTACGAATGGCATAGCTTTTCGGCTATCGGTTTATTTGAGTCAATTAATTTTGATACGAGAGATATATATAAATCTTAACCTATATTGAATCTTAAACTATACGTAGCTTTACTTTCTCTTTTCTTTTAGTTGCCAATACAAAAATGGACAATATTGGAATTCATGTAGCCAATCCAGAACTTCAAATAGGTTGTATAACTCAAGTCTTTTGTAAAGCTCTTTTAATGTTCCTATATATACTCGATCGATGTGAGGTATTATGTAGTTATAGTATCACAATTGAATTAGATGGGCATTGTCTACGTACGCACAAGGGTATGATTTCTTTAAGGGTAACTTTCTACTTCAGATATGGGCTACCGAACATTTCTTCCAGCGAGAGGCCACCATTGGCTACTTTGTGGGCGTCAAAAACATGATCCGCAGCCACAACGAGAGGATGAGACATTGGGTATCCCCACATGGGCAAAAAGAGTGGAGGGAAATTATGATCAATCTGAGTGGAGAATGGAGCAACTAGAAGCTATCGTGGTTAGGTGGGAGAGCAATCAAGAGGACTCCTGAGAAATACTTCCTTGTGTTGATCGAGCTTGCGGGCATTCAACCATACTCACCCCTGCGGGTTCTCAGAACGTTCGGGATGATCTGGATGTGGCTCTGAGGACAAGGACAGTGTTGTAGGAGGATGAGTACAACAGACATATTCCAATCCCAAGGATAAGAAGGCTCTAAGAAGAGTGGAACGACCTGGTCACAATGCCAATTGGAAAAAACTCGTGGTGCACTCCTAAGTATTATTCTGGATCAATGAGGAAGACGAGCTGGCTCGGCCATGCAAAGAGGGTATAGACGAGCTAGAGGACGCAGTGGCTGCTTTACAAATTTACCATGAGATCCTGGCACATTACCTTGTGACTACTTCAACGCACCGTCATGTGGTCTTAGGATCCATCGATAACATGTTGGCACCTGCTGAAGATGATGACCGGGTAGTGGAGTGCATCCAAATACAGTCTAGTACAGAGCCAGAAGAGGATCTAGAGGAGGGGTCATAGTTCAAAAATGACAAGGAGGAGTTTGAAGAAGACTCGGAGGAAGATTCGGAAGAAGAGCCAGAAGAAGAAGAGGAGATGGGAAATGACTCCGGAGATGGTTACTAGAGTTGGTTGATTTCCACTTCTTTCCCACTTTGTATCCTATCTCTAGTTTTTTTACTTTCCAAAACGGGCAAGTTTCCAAGCCTATGTAGTTCTATGAAACAGTGATGTAATCTTTGTTCCCACTTATCTCAGTCCAAATTATCAATGAAAACAAACTTGCTTCGGATTTAAATTTGTAGAGGCTTAAATTTTTTTCAAACATATGTGATTTAGTCCTACATCCGGCAATGAGAGGTCCCCGTGAATTCTAGTAAAACACGCTAGCCTTAATGCGTGAATTACTTGCTCTGTGTGATATCCTACTTGTATAAATGAAGAAACTGACTCTTGTTTCTTTTTCTTTTATTTCTTCTTATTTTTTCTTTTGCTTTATTATTACCCCCAAAAGAAAAAGAAAGTTGGTTTGTGTCGACCCAAAACTGGCAGAACCATCGTACAATCTAAGATCAAAGGGAAAGATGTCAGCTACAAAAAACCTGACTGAACATGCTTTGGTTATAGCCGACAGCCCGGGCCGATCGAGAGAGAAGGACGATACCAGGAATGATGAAAATGTGGCCAGGATAGCATAGGAAATAGAGTCTCTAAGGCAGGAAGTACAACATATCAAGGAACTAGCACATCTATCCATGACAACGCTTTCTCAACCACCTCATTTTCCTTCTTTGGATTCAAAACTGACCACTTCCCTTCCACGTCACGCCAAAACAACAACACCCTACCTTCAGTTCCTACCACTCAATTCATACCTCCAGTAACCCCCGCAAACCCACCAAATCCCCTTATCCACACTCCCTACGTACCATAGTATGTTCAGACACCACAAAACCCGCCTATGACGACCAGTGTAACTCACACCCCTCCTCGTAATGGAGTCACTTTTACCACTGACCAGCACATACCTGTGGCACATACCGCCGCCCATGAGTGATATATTCCCCCCCTGTATATGCCATTTATAAACCTACATTTACAACGCCTGTCACGGTTATGATGCCTTATGAGATTGACCAATATGCCGAGATGGAAAGGGAAGTCAGGCGTAAGGAAGAGGAGTTATTATTTGAGCAGCTGTAAATCTTGAGAAAAAAATGAAGAACCTCCAAATTGCCCGAGGAACTGAGAGATTGAACTATAAGGATCTGTGTATTCATCCGAATGTGGAAATGCCAGCAGGGTATAAACCTCCAAAGTTCGATATCTTCGATGGGATGAGTGATCACCACGCGCATTTGAGGGAATATTGTGACAAGTTAGTCTGAGTGGGGAGGAATGGGAAGCTAAGGTTTAAGTTATTTACAAGGAGCCTGACGGGAGAAGAACTTACCTGGTTTACTCGACAGGATCCGCAAAACTGGAGAACTTGGTGGCAGAGGACTTCATGAATGGCTTTTGATTCAACACAGAGATCACTCCCGATAGGTTCGCACCGGTGAACCTGCAGAAAAAGCCATCTGAGTCATTCCAAGAATATTCACGTCGGTGGAGGTCATAGGCTTCCAAGGTGCAACCTCCGCTGGACAATAGTGAATTAAACAAGTATTTCATCAGAGCCTAGGAAGGGATATACTTCGAAAAAATAATGGGAATGATGGGATAGAAGTTCCCCGAGCTGGTCAAGATGGGAGATTTCATAAGAGTGTATAAATGTACAATCTGTGGCAGCACTGCAAGTGTCCAGCAAGGCCATCCAATCAGAGTCAATCGGCAGCGGAAAAAAGAAGAAAGAGAAGGTCTCAGCAACTATCCCTTACTATCAACCGAACACACATCACAGAAACACTCCTATTCCCCAAACAATCATTCACCACCACTCACTTACCCTCCAGTCTATAAAACACAACCATATTATCATCCTCAACCACAATATAACCCTTCTCGAGCCAACAACAACCCGAACCCACAATGACCATATGCTCCTGTCCAAACCACTACCTACCCAAATCGACCCGCTTATGCACCACGCCCTCGGTCCAATTTTGAAGAGAGGGGTCCTAGAAATTATACCCCGATTGCTTAGCTTGTGGCCCAATTGTTCGAGAGATTGAAAAGAGCAGGATTGATACATCCAGTTGGAGGAAGGGTTCCTGAGTATCCCTCCAAGTATTTTTATGCAACTAAAAGATGCATGTACGATTCCAACGTGCCTGGGCATGATATTAAAGATTGTTTTAAGCTGAAAAATGAGGTTGAAATACTGATCAAGAGCGAAGCCATTTAGTGCATTGCGGCGTTGCCCAATGTGAATTGCAATCCACTGCCAAATCACCAAAACCAGGGAGTTAACATGATCACATGGGATGAAGAATATCACCTGAAGAGAACGATTGTCACTATAGGAAATGCAAAAGTTACCAAGATCCCTCCTCAAAGGGCTCTAATGATTACAGTACAAGTGAGACCTACAGTGACAGTTCAGACTTATCAGCGACAACCTGCCATTGCTATAGGGGACGAAGATATTCAGGAATACAAAATTGTCCCATGGACGTACCAGCAGAAGAGGAAGGCCAAAATGACAGACTCTGCCGCAGCCCTTGGTATGTCTAGGCCTGGCAGATGCTACGCTCCTAAAGATGATAATTGGGGGAACTTGGGAAGAGAGAAAACTCAAAGAAGGAACATAACAGAGCTAGAATCCGCCGAGTTCTGGAAGAGAATGTCGACCAAAGAGCATTCTGTGGAGGAGCAGTTGAAGAAAACTCCAACAGAGATATCAATTATTTATTAATGAGCTCCGACTGTCATAAGGACGCCTTGTTGATAGTACTAAGTGGGGTAAGTGTACCAAGAAACACCACCAGTGAGGTGGTGGCCGCGACAATTGGGAAAATGGTCGAAGCACATAAGATCACTTTTAGAAGATATGAACTTCCTGTCGAAGGCGTAAGTCATGACAAAGCTCTTCATATCACTGTCAAATGTGGGGGGAAAAGTGGTGTCACGAGTGCTGGTCGATGGAGGGTCAGGAGTCAACATTTGTCCGCGCTCTACCCTACGGGAATTAGGAATTCATTTGAGAGAAGTCAAGGAAAGCCACATGAGGTGAGGGCCTTTGATGGTTCGCAGAAGGATGTTATTGAAGAAATTTATTTGGCCTTGCAGATTGAGCCGGTCGAATATCCCATATTGTTTCAAGTAATGGATATCTCTTTTTCCTACAACTTGCTACTGGGAAGGCCCTGGATACACTGGCAAGGGCTGTCCCATCCACTCCACACCAATGCATGAAATTTGAATGGGGATGTCAGGTGATTGTGGTCCATGGTGAGTGGGGTCACTCTGCTTATTTGGAGCATGGTGTTCCATTCATTGAAGGGCTAGACAGAGTTGCTTTCCATTTAGTGGAAATCATGCAGACTACCGAAATGGAAGTGAACGAACCAAAATTGGGAATGCAATCACCGTATAAATCCAAGATGGCTATGAGGGAGATGATGAAATATGGGTAAAGGCCAAGAACATGGATGGGAGCCAGGTCAGACGGGATCACAGAGCCAATTGAACCTAATGAGCAGAAAGGAAGGGCCGGAATAGGATATCAGCCTCCGGTAGGGAAAGCTCAAACCGTTAGCTCCAAGAAAAAGGTTTTTGTGCCAGAACATGTTTCAAGTCTGGGTCAGAGTTCAGTGCCAGAAGATGATATCATCAAGGGGATGAGAAAGCTGTTCGTGAATGTGATCGAAGAATGCTGTAAAGGGACTAACTTCAAGACACCGACTATCAGGGATACCGACCGAGGAGAAGAGCTGCGGAGTTGTACCCCAGTCCATCTTTGGTTCGCTGGGAGCGTTGGTGGTATGGAACTGTAAAAGTTTTCTTTTGAAAAACGCACGGTCAATTATGGTCTGCACTGTATTTGTATCTTTTTGTCATTTGCCTTTTTGAATGCTTAAGACGTTCTTCTTTTGATGAAATAAAAAGAATAATTTTCTCAAAATATTGCAACTTTATTTACCGCTTCATTTATAATTAGCTTTTCTTTTCAGTAATCAAAATGCTAAAACCTGCATTCTGCGATAATGACATTTAACAAAACCATTGAGCATAATGACCCAGATTATGAGGAGGTTGACGAGAGTATGATGCCAGACAATATCTCATAGGAGATCGAACAACTAGAGAGTCAGAAAAACCCAAACTCAAAGAAATGGAGGTGGTCAACCTTGGAAGTGTAGAAGACGTGAAAGAAACCCTAATCAAAATTCATCTAAAAGCCGAGCAGAAGGGAAAACTGGTTGAGCTCCTCCAACAATACATCAATGTGTTTGCATGGTCGTATGATGACATGCCGAAATTAAGCACCGACATTTTCTCGCATCGAAAGCCCACCAATCCTACCAGACTGCCGGTCAAGCAGAAACTCAGAAAGTTCAAACCTTATTTAAGTCTGAGGATAAAGGAAGAAGTGACCAAGCAGATAAAGGCGAATGTGGTAAGGGTCACTAATTATCCCAGCTGGTTGGAAATATCGTCCCAATATCCAACAAAGATGGAAAGATCAGAATATGCATGGATTACCGAGATCTCAACAAAGCTAGTCCAAAGGACGATTTCCCTTTGCCAAATATCCACATCCTCATCGACAACTGCACGAAGCATGAACTGCAGTCGTTTGTTGATTGTTTTGCTGAGTACCACCAAATCTTGATGCACGAGGAAGATGCAGAGAAGACAACCTTCACCATACCTTGGGGAGTCTACTGCTATAGAGTCATGTTATTCGGTCTCAAGAATGCCGGTGCCACCTACATAAGGGCCATGACGACCCTTTTTCACGACATGATTCATAAGGAGATTGAAGTGTATGTGGATGACGTCATCATCAAGTCTCTAAAGAGTTCAGAGCCCTTGGATGATTTGAGGATATTTTTGGAATGCCTGCAAAGATATAGTTTGAAATTGAACTTGGAAAAGTGCGCATTTTGAGTCTCTGCTGGTAAACTATTGTGCTTTATTGTAATCAGGAATGGGATAGAATTGGATCCATCAAAAATCAAGGCCATTCATGAATTGTCACCATCAAAGAACAAGAAAGATGTAATGAGTTTCTTAGGTAGATTGAATTACATCAGTCGCTTCATAGCCTAGTCCACGGTAATCTGTGAACCCATTTTCAAGTTGCTGAAAAAGGATGCGGCCACGAAATGGATAGAAGAATGCCAGAAAGCCTTTGACAATGTCACGCCCCGAACCATGGTCTGGGCATAACACGACACTCGGTGCCTGACTGCATGTGACCGAGCGAACCAACTGCATGGCTGGATCAACATGTGGTATAACTATGAGCTAGAGGTAAATATAAAACATGATAATCTACTAAAGAGTCTGACTGAAATATCATAGATGCAGAAAATACTGAAAGGTCTGCAAGTATAAACAAGTAGCCGACAAGGATAACACATGAAGGCCTGCTAATATCTGACTGACCGGGTTATAGTCTATGAAGCCTCTAAAGAATACTGAAAATGCCAACTGTTTACCGGGACAAGGTTCCCGGTATACCTTATTAACTGAAATACTATAATGACTAAAACAAAAGAGAGATAAGGCCCTGAAAGACTGGGGCTCACCAACATCTGATACGAGATGTCCTAGCGAGCAGGATCGTCAACCTCAAAATCATTACCTGCATCGCGAGATGCAGGCCTCGGGCAAAAGGGACGTCAGTACATTTGAATTGTACTGGTATATAAAATAGCTGAACAAAAGAACTGTAAATATTGAAACTGAAACTGAACTGCTAGCTGATAAACTGATAATTGAACAAGGAAGTAAGGATGTGAATACTCCCTCTCCTGAATGATGCACAACCTCTTTAACTTGATATTAAACTGCGGCCTCGGGCCCAATATATATATGTATTTATATATGTGCACAACTGCAGCCTCGGGCCCAAGTATACGTATACATAACTGCGGCCTCAGGACCAAAGATGCATAAAGCATGAACTGCGGCCTCAGGCCCAAACACAGGTGTTCAACATTCAAGAATATAAAATTAGGAACTGAGAATCATATTACAATACATGATACTGAAATAATGAGCCATACCATGTTACATGATACTGGAATAGTGAATAGGATTAGACTGAGATGGGTATTCACAATAAGTTGATTTGTCATAACTGAAACTCATAGAATATCGAAGGATTATAAGAGTATGCCATCTAGAGAATAGAAGTTCGACTATAATTCAGGAGTTAAGGCATAGTTACTTTCTGAGGAAACTGGCAACAGTCATATGAATGGGACGTAGGGAGAATCATAGACATTCCCAAACGTAAAGAGTTAGCCTTACATACCTCAATTTCACTCCTTAGTGATACTTCAATGATCCACAATACTAGGAACCTTCAATCTACACTAGCAACATCCAATGGAACCCAATATTAGTAACAATTCCATAACTTAAGCCATTTAGGCATATTATCAAACACCTTGTAGGCATAAATCTCTACATCTCATCGCCGTATAATTAGTTCATCTAACTACCACCATTCATCAACAATTTATTCCACCATCATGATTAACCAATTTATAACTTCCAACATCACGTGTATGACAATCCATCTACACCCAACCAACAAAATTCCATCAAATAATCACCTTCCAATCTCTACAATAATTATGTATTTATATTAGGAACTTACGGCTTCTAATCACCACACCAAGAGTCCCAATACATAATTCACACTCCTATACCCATAATAAATTATACATGTAAGTCTAAGGGTGTAGGATTACCTTTTGGAAGAAATCTTGCACAACCCTCCTTTGAGTTCTTGAAGAAATTTCTTGAAGATCTATGTGTTTTATGAGTAGATTTCATCAATACTAGTGTAAGAATGATGGAATTTCTGTCAAGACCCGGATTTCCCACCCTCGGGAGTCGTGATGGCGCCTACTCGTAGAAGCTAGGCAAGTCAATTTTTTTTAATTAATTTCTGTTTACAACATAATCCCTTTTAACAATAAGCTGTTTGTTTCGAATACAATGAGGCAACAGGCTGAAAAGAGAGAATAAGGGAGACGCCGGGCTTGCGGACGCGTGCAAGGCTACCTCGGGTCTCACCGGACTAAAAGCCTGCTCCCGTACTAATGTTGCTGCTGCTGCTGCTCGAAACCTGGACCTGTGCAAATAGCACAGAGTGTAGCATCAGCACAACCGACCCCATGTGCTGGTAAGTGTCTGGCCTAACCCCGGCGAGGTAGTGACGAGGCTAGGACCAGACTCTAGATAAACCTGTGCAGATATATACATACAAGTACAATGGAAAAATAGCAAGAAATAACAATTTAAGCTGGGAAGGGAGCATGCTTCGGGGTAACAGATAGAATCAAAATATCAGGAATAATGGTACGTACATCTACAGTTTAACTTCTAACAATAATGAAAAGGTAAAACAACTTTCATATTCAACTCATCTTGTTGCAGGAGTGCAACCCGATCCCATTTCTCATTATCTCGTGGTAGGCGTACCACTCGCTCCCATTTCAATATCATTTGTGGTAGGCGTACCATTCGCTCCCATTTCAATATATGATTTGTGGTAGGCGTACCACTCGCTCCCATTTCAATATCATTTGTGGTAGGCGTACCACTCGATCCCATTTCTCGATCTTGTATTCTACCTTAGTATCTCATAAAACGCCAAGTGTCAATACCATATAGATAAGAAATGCCATAAAATACTGGGCATCTGTGAAAGGTTTATCTTGTGAATATTCGAACTACTAGCAATATAACGCACAATTCTGTCGAGGTCATTCGGCCCAATCCGCAATAATGTGTACACTGCCGAGGGTCGTGCGGCACGAACCATAGATGCATCTATAAACTGCTGAGGCGTTCGGCCCGCTCCACGAGAAAGGAAGGAAGTTACCGGATTACAAGACACGTATTTACAATACAGTACATGAGCACGATAATAGGTACACCTTTATACATTTATCAAATATTTTAGCAACAACTCAACGTGAAAAAGCTTGGCCTCATATATTTATTTCTAAATCAATTTCAGTTATAACTTTAATTAATTAAGCCAGCAGAAAAAATTCAAATAATTCAATTATTACTTGATAAGGTCCTAAGTCTACCCGGACATAAACATGTTTTAGCTACGTACGGACTCTCGTCACCTCGTACGTATGTAGCACCCACAACTAGTTGCACATTACAATAAAAATCAGATAGGGGTAGTTTTCCCCTCACAGAGTTAGGCAGGAGACTTACCTCGCTCCGAAAGTCCGTAATCGACTCCAAAGCCTCTCTAATAACTCAAACCGATGCTCGTTCCTCCAAAACTAGCCAAACAATGTGCAAACTAATCAAAATATACTCCAATGCTTACAATTTAACAATTTATAATGACTCCCAACTCCCTCAAAAAGTCAATAAAGTCAACCCTCAGGCTCATGTGCCCGGATTCAGAAAATTTTCGATGATAACCTTTACCCATAATGCTACGAACTCAAATATATGATTCATTCCCAATTCCATGCACAATCTCATTCAAAAATACCAATTTCTAGGTTTTCTTCAAAATCTCACAATCTCCACCAATTTCCATGTTCAAATCCATCTATAATTCATGTATTTAACTTAAAATGTGAAGGAATCACTTACCTAATGGAGGATGACCAAAAAGCTCCTTCAAAAATTACCCCAAACTCGGCTCCAATGGAAGATCTGAGATAAAATGAGCCAAAACCCATTTCTTGCAACTTATACACTGCCCAGGCTCACGAAAACGGCACTGCAAACTCATGCCCAGAATTCCTACTTCGTAAACGCAGAAAACCCTACGCGTTCACGAAACACAACCTGTCCCCCCCCCCTCCAATTTCCACTACGCAAATGAGTGACAGGGCCCGCGAACACGAAGCTTTGCTAGCCAGCCCTTCGCGAACGCATGTGCCCAGTCGCGAACGCATAGAATAAAAGAGCCCAGTCCAAACTTCCTTCTTCGCGAACACGTGAGGCCATTTGCATTCGCGAAGAACAACACCAGCACCAATAAACCAGCAACAGCAACTCAACCAAAATTGGCCAGGAACCACCCCAAAACAAACCCAAGGCCCCCGGGACCCTGTCCAATTACACCAACCAGTTCCATAACATGATACCAACTTGCTCGAGGCCTCAAATCACATCAAACAACATCAATTCTACATATTGCGATTCAAGCCTAATGAACTATTGAACTTCTAATTTCAGCATCCGATGCCGGAACCTATCAAATCACGTCCGATTGACCTCAAATTTTGGACACAAGTCACATTTGACATTACGTACCTACTCTAACTTTCGGAATCAAAATCTGAACCTGATATCAAAAATTCCACTCCCGGTCAAACTTCCCAAAAACCATCAAATTTCCAACTTTTGCCAAATGACCTACAGACCTCTAAATCCATATCCAGACACGCTCCTAAGACCTCCCAAACGGACATCGATAACATTAAAATAAACTTCAACCCAAATTTATGAAATTCTTCCAAAATGCCAACTTTCTATAATAGGCGCTGAAATGCTCCCAGGCGACCCGATACCCAACCCAAACATATGCCCAAGTCTGAAATCAACATACGAGACCTATTGGAACCTTCAAATCTCGATTCCGAGGTCGTTTACTCAAAAGCCAAACCTTGGTCAACTCTTCCAACTTAAAGCTTCCGAAATGAGAATTTTCCATCCGAATCAACTCCGAACTTCCCAAAATTAAATTCCAGCCACACATACAAGTCATAATACCTGAAGCGAAGCTACTCAAGCCCTTAAACCGCTGAGCGATGCGCTAGAGATCAAAACGACCGGTCCGGTTGTTACATTCTCCCAGAGTAAAACATATGTTCGTCCTCGAACGTGCTAAGAACTTCTCCGGAGTTGCCCAAAATCACTGCCTAACACCTCGTGCACTTGCATGTGCTGTCATAACCCAGTTGAGTATATTAGCTTGAGCTGGACTGAAGGTTCTCCCTTTTATCTAGTGAATAATCCTTAGCACCAAATTCCAACCTTCGAATTTCTCTACAAGACCTGATTCTAACATACGAACACCGTATCAATCACTACACACTGTACCAAAACATGATCGTATAACTTTGTTGAATTCACACCATGCACCGCATAATTCACATGACCATAATAACATCATCTGACAACAATAACTGCAATTTCACAAAATCTGATGCTCGTAATACACCTCATAACACATATAACCCCTGATCCAACTCTCGCAATACCGCCACGACGAAAGAGATGTGTAGAAACTAATAACCACCTGCCGAATCGACAAATCATGGAGTCTCTCCTCCTTACAAGGACCATTACCTCATTCTAAACTAAATAACAATATTTGCTCTTTAATATAACCTTCATAACTCTGATCGCACTGATCCCAGGTCTAATAACCTCGTCTTACCCAGTACAAGCTGCTCAGGCGAAAAACAATCTCAAACACTACCAAAATCTCATATAACACCAATAATGCGCCAACAAGCTACAAACTCGAATATAACTCATAAGGAAGAACGAACTCTGACAGGGAATTACCCAGCCCGTGTAACGAATAAAATGGCCGAAAGGTGCTATGAACCTACCTCAGGGATGGAAAAAAGGCACACAAAATGAGTGTAAGCAACTATGCTCAATATCTCACTGTTGCGGTGTGCAACCCGATCCAATGTGACATTGTTGCAGCGTGCAACCCAATCCAAACATGACAATGTTGCGGCGTGCAACCCGATCCACAAAACATACCCGGGGCTACGTGCCACCCGATCCAAACAATATACCCGTGGCGGCGTGCCACCCGATCCGCACATAACAATCAAGAAGAAAACACACATCAAGTCGTAATGCTTATACTTACTAAATGCCCGATATCGACCACAAGCATGCCAAGTGCATAATACAAATCCTGGGGAGACGGATAGCGCCATACGCTACGAAACCCAAGCACAACGAAGGTGCGATATATGATCTGCATCTCAAGAGCCATCCTACTCACATAACACCATAGCTGCATGGAACCTTAACACATGTGCGAATAATCAAGTCGTCTCACAACCCACATGGCACAATACAGTATTACATGAAATAATTGACGACAAAAATAATATCCAGTGCCCGAAGACTCCTCCATAAGAAATGCTATGTTGAATGAACACACCCGGTCTGGTGTAGAGCACACATCCACATCTAGACCCATCAACGGACCTCAAGCCCATTCTGAAGATACCATACAGGGATAATAACCTTTCAAGGATCCACCATGACCTATTCATGACACATAAGAACAGCCGTCAAATCCGAAACAAACTCCCACGGTCCACAGCTTAAGGAATAGAACTCCTCTCAAGCATAACTCTCGCATTTGCGACATTACCATAACCTCCATACTTAGTTTCAATCATTTACAATCAAGTGACTAACATGTCACACTTATACAAATCTCTTCGTGTGGTAGGCTCCCACGACCTTCCGGTCAGGTAGTAAAATCCGCACATCCATACCACCAACCGTTCTAATTCTATAAAGCGAATCAAAAATCCGCAAGTCAATACACAAATCCTCTTCCATAGAACACCATTATCAGGTGACACTAAAGAAAATGCCAGCTTGCTCTAAACTTCTACTTCGCGCTCAACTGAGCTTGTGACATCTAACAACACCAAACCGCGACCTTGACCTTCAACTTCCAGTTCTCATGCCGCTCACTACACCGATCATGCCTCTATGTGAGAATACTAGATTTCATCATAACTCCAGAACTACTAGTAGAATGAACACTTTTTTGGCTACAAAGCCTTTCACTTTACTCCTTCTAGATGAACCACTGCAACACGTAACTGAATTCCCAAACTGCAGAAAATACAAACCTCAACTCATGATCTAAACCACCATGACTCTTCCGGAATCCATTTACATCAATCAAGTTGTGGTGGATGTCAATCCCGCATGTACATCCCCAACCGCACGTATAACTTCACACTGAAGGAACTGATCATTGCCACAATCACGCTGACTCAACCATTACTAACTGACCCAACTTCTTTCAATTTATTCTTGACCGGACTTAGAAATATAATAGCTCCATTCGCCACATAACGAACTCAATCTGCACTCATGCCGAGTGACCCGAATTGCGAGACCACATCCTTTCAATACCCAAGAATCATCTCATACCTTTCTCAAGCTCACAATAGCATCTCCAACTGGTACACCCATTTTGCAAGACCTTCCGCGAATTCGAAGCTATTTCTCCCTTTCCTCCAATACTGCACTGCATACCCAATGGTAACATAGAACCTTCCAAGTCCTTTGGCACTACACTCGAATTATTGAACCCATTAGAACCACTATTGAGAGCTACCTACTCTGACTTGGTCCTGAATATAAGCCAAAATCTAGTGCACTGCTAGCACGTGAACACCCTATCAAAGAAGCACATGACTAAATTCCTTTCCCTTATGCATTACACCCACCAGAAGAAGAAACTCTGAGTCCTCCCAAAACCTAAACATGAATTGGTAAGGCCCAAATATAGCACACATTTCTCAAATCCTTTGCTCGAACTACCACTGATGTTTTCTTTCCTTAATCATACTAACCTACCGATACACCGATAACCCAAAACTACACAAGCAGACAACCATGCGATCCAATCATAGATGGTGAGGCTCCCCCACTTAGCTTGAAGCTACAATTACATAACCCTGGAACCCACCAAGATTCCTCCTTCCCAAGTACCATGATCTCGCACAATTAACCCGCCAAACTTCTTGTAGTTTCTTGTTAAACTTTTCATGAATATTTTGAATTATCAGGCATGACCGCCTGTTCGATTGGATAGTAAGTAGAACTCTTCATAGAAACTTCATCAAAATCACGCAACCACTAACATGCTCACAGGAGATAACCGACATGTGGATTCCCATGTCAACATCCTCCAACGGCGCTGCACTGGGTACAACTACTACGAAATTAGTAGGCCCTTCTGAGTCCGTGCTCATCCACCAGCTGTACAAGTCTATGCATTCCCCGTTGACATCAATTGAAAGTCCAACAGTACATTCCAAACTCGAAGTCACATTGCATTCCTCTTCATTTCAAGCAAATTCCTTTCTGCCATATTCAATGTTCCCCAGTACAATAGCCACCATCCTAAATACAATTCGTACACCTAGTCACTTTTCCACCATGATTGCCAAATCGCTCTAAACCTTTTTTTTTAAAAACAAGTGGCTTCCTGCAACAAAATCCATATGCTACTCTTCCACTCCCACTTCGGCTAAACCATCTTCTTTAAGTAATTGCTCGACCTCTGCTTTTCATACTTGACCTGCTAGTAATTCAACCACCGTCAAACACCTCCCACCGTGTCCTTTCTCATCCTTCGCTACCCAAATGCTGACTCAAATCAAAATTCATCTCTGTAGCACCTGAACTAATAAATTGTTACCAACTCTAAGACACCTAGAAGACCATCTTTTTCAAGCCATCGACATTAGAAATACCAATTTGATTCCATAATCGGTACACTCCGCTATCTATGACAGCTGCTTCCCTGGCACCATTTCACAATTCTCTACCCCAAAGGCGAATCAAAGAAGACCATAACACTGGCAAACTTTAATGCATTCAACAAAGACAACGACACCACATCACAATTGAGAATTCCACCATGCCTCAAAATACCAAGTCTCGTCACTTCGTCACCCAAACCTGGACATCTATAGTCTGTTTGCCTTTCCTCTTGCTGGAATTAAATGTTGAACCTCTCAATCATGCACTGAGAAAAAACCTCCTTACACGTCATTCACCACGTCGGCACATAAACGAGCACCCCACCATTGTATCATTACTGTGTGAGATAACAACTCATGAACATCATAGCAGCCTGTGCATAGCCTCAAAACCATCAGAAATACAGCTACTAAGCAGAAATGACAGAACATCCTTCTGCAAGAATACGATAATAACTTGCTCGAATGCGTAGGGAGAAAAATCCTGCTCCACGTCTGTAGTACCACTGCAACTCCTCGATGCCCAATTGACACATGCGCTCAACATCGTATAAGAATGAGTAGAAAGTAAATGAAAGCATAAGCCTCAAAGGAATCAAATCGCACGATGAGGAATCAAAAAGGGAAGTGCTCCTAACAGCCCTGTAGCCTCTCAAAGATAAGTACAGATGTCTCTGTACCGATCTGCAAGACTCTACTAGACTTGCTTATGACTCGTGAGACCCAAGTGAACCTAATGCTCTGATATCAAGCTGTCACGATCCAAAATCCAAAATAGGTCATGATGGCGCCTAACGCCGCCATCAGGCAAGCCAACGTTGATTTATCGATTTATTTACTCATTCCATTACTTTCGAAATTAAAGTTTCCGTTAATTAAATAGTATGAAATAAAATCTAAAGGGTGAAATGATAGTAATTATGTGAACAACCATACCAAACATCTAGTAGAAACCCTCCCAAATTCCGGTGTCACAAGTGCATGAGCATTTTTCTAAGAAGTGCAACAATTGCTACATCTCGCATTTTTCGTATGTTAAAGTTTCGCCTTCAGTTAATTTACGTAGACTCGAGGATGAGATTTTCTTGAGATTATAAGCATTATGCTATTTCAAATACATGATGAGTACATTCATGAAGGAGAGAAGGTAAGAAAATAGAAGAAAATGAGTTTCGTTGAAGGTTGTCAATTTGGGATAAAATACGGGTCGAGCGATAATAACCGATATTTATGGACTAGTACCATGCAAGGTACCATAGGACCGTGATAGTATGATGTATAAAGTGTATTAAAAATAAGTAGAATTTTAAGTAATTTGAGACAATTCTTAATTATGCGGGTAATTGGTTAATTACCGGGTAGTGGAATATTACCTAATTAATAACTAAATTATGAGATAAGACAACCCCAAAACGTGGAAGCTAGCTAAAGAAATGACTAAGAGTCAATCTTGTTAGGTGGCGTAATGTTACACAATCCATTCACTCCATTCTAAATATGGACTAAAGACTATACCATCAGAATATTTCCATTCATTCTTTCAACCAAAAATCCGATGTTAGCAAGCTTTCAACCTAGACTTACAATCAGATCGTCTTCAACCAAAACTTACAACCAGAACGTCTTCAACCAAAACTTACAACCAGAACTTAGCAAGCTTTCAACAAAAACATCTTTCAACCTAAATCCAATGAGAATTATTGGAAGCATAAGAACGTACGAATTTTGTGGTTCTAAAGGAGTACGGTGTAAACTTTTTCAAGAATATCATACGGATTTTTTCCCTACTCCAGGTATGTTAAGGCTAAGCCTTCCTTTCATTTTGGCATGGTCTCGTAATTACACGAATTTGATAACGAAGCATAAAGAAAAATTCATATCCCGGAATTTACGTATATTTTTTTAATTTTGTAAGTTACAATATTCTCTTTATCGGGACTTCATATTTATCTGAGTATTTCCTTTTTCCAGTCAAGAGAGCAGAGAGTTTACATATACAGTATTACAGTATTTTCATTACCATGGAGCTATAATCGATGGGCAGGCCCCTATTGAGGAACCTCTGATCAGATGGTAAGTTATATGCCGAGCCTACTATGGCCGAGCGCATATGAGCAAGCCCAGTTGGCCGAAATACAGAACCTAATATGGCCGAGCGCCTATGAGGCATTAAATATAATTATCGTTGTGATCTTTTGTCAGAGAAGTAACAATGGTAGAACCTTAATAAACTAGTGATATAATAATAACTAGTGGACATAATGCTTTAGCTAATGATGGGGAAGGTTGCTTATGATAAGATTGACTTTTAAGGATTAGATACTGGTAAGTTTGGAAGTTTTAACAGAGTATCTTTAGGTGGCTACGGTGCAATAGTGATGACCTTAATATATTAGCTACTGTTTTCTAAATTTTGCTCTTAAGTTTAAACGATTTTTCTCCGGTTATTATTATTTGAATCTGAGTACTAACTTGAAGAGATTTAATTGAATATGAAGTTTAGATTGAGATATTAGGACATGTTCTAATCTTAAAAATATGGTACTTGATGGGTAGGATTAGGGATTTTTGGGAAATTGGAAATTGGACCTCGATTCAAGGTCGGATTTCGAAACTTATTACATGTTCAGGCTCGGGGGTGAATGGATAAACGAATTTTAGTCCGAACTTCAAGTCGGTTTTTGACTTTTGTTGGGAAAACTTAGGAAAACTGTAATTATGCATTAAAGTTGATTCCTTTAGCGATAATTGATGATGTTAAACTAATTATGATTAGATACGAGTGGGTTGGAGGTGAATTCTAAAGGGAAAGCGGTACTTGAGCAGTGAGTGGCCTGCGAAATTGAGGTAAGTGTTGTGTCTAACTTTGGCTTGAGGGAATAGGTATTGTGTGATTATTTGCTACGTGTTTTGCTACTTGTCACGACCCGAATTCCAACCGTCAGGACCGTGATGGCGCCTAACGCTGCACTTGCTAGGCAAGCCAACATTAGAGATCTTCAACATTTAAAACATTCAAAACTATACGAGGATCCACTACCATTCCACACATAATACCAAAATAAGGAATAAAAACTGTGAAATAATACTGCGCAAAAATACCGATATGCCTAACTACCCATGATCTGGAGTAACAACTCACAGACTACCAAGAATTTACAACAAGTACTTGGCCAAGAGAAAAATGTATAACTGTTTATGAACTAGAGAAAAAAGTAAATAAGCATATGGAAGGGGACTCCAGGAATCTGCGGACGTCGGCAGATCTACCTCGGGTCTTCTACGCAGAAGTCAGCTACTATCTCAAAATCAACTCGAACCGATACCTAGATCTGCACAGAAATTGCAGAGTGCAACATCAGTACAACCGACCCCATGTACTGGTAAGTGTCGAGCCTAACCTCGGTGCAATATTATTTCACAATTTTTATTCCTTATTTTGGTATTATGTGTGGAATGGTAGTGGATCCTCATATAGTTTTAAATGTTTTAAATGTTGTAGATCTCTAATGTTGGCTTGCCTAGCAAGTGCAGCGTTAGGCGTCATCACGATCCTGATGGTGGGAATTCGGATCGTGATAAGTTGGTATCAGAGCACTAGGTTGCCTAGGTCTCACAATTCACGAACAAGCTAGGTAGAGTCTGAGGGATCGGTATAGAGACGTTAGTGCTTATCCCCCAGAGGCTACAGATTTTAGGAATAACTTCACATCTATTCTTCTCTATCGTGCGATTTGATTTCTCAATGCTAATTGAACTTCTACTCTTGTTCTTTCGCAGATGGAGAGAACACGTACCGCTTCATCAGCTGATCAGCGGCCCGAGCCCCCACTAGCAACTCCTACGAGGGGCAGAGGACGAGGCTGAGGCCATGCTACGGGCCAAGGCAGGGGCAAGGCTCAGCCTAGAGCTCGAGCAGCATGATGAGGCTCCGGCTCAGACCGTTCCCGCAGGGCCAGCTCAGGTTCCAGAAGGGTTTATCGCTACCCGGTACTTCTGGATGCTTTGATCTGCCTAGTGGGCCTTATGGAGAGCGTAGCTCAGACTGGCACATTTCCTGTAGCACCAGCCGTCTCTCAGGCTGGGGGAGGAGCCCAGACTCTCGCTACCCACACTCTGGAGCAGATGGCTCCTCAATTTTACACCCTAGCAGCTCAGCTAGTGGGAGTAGATCAGCCAGTTATTGCGGCTCAAGCCGCTGGTGGATCATCTATGTCTTCTGAGGCTTTGTTGAGATTGGACAAGTTCACCAAGCTTTTCCCAGTTCATTTCAGTAGGGCAGCTTATGAGGACCCCCAGGATTATCTTGACTGCTACCATGAGGTGTTACGGAACATGGGATAGTAGAGACCAATGGGATCGACTTTGCTGTATTCCAGATGATAGGGTCCGCCAAGAGATGGTAGAATGATTTTGTGTTGACTAGACCAGCTGGGTCACCTGCCTTGACTTGGGACCAGTTCTCTCATCTATTTCTCGAGAAGTTCCTTCCTATCACTTAGAGAGAGGACTATCGCAGGCGGTTTGAGCAACTTCAGTAGGGTTCTGTGACTGTCACTCAGTACGAGACTAGGTTTGTCGATTTGGCTCGATATGTTCTTCTTATACTTCCCACCGAGAGAGATGGTGAGGAGGTTTATAGAGGGACTCGCTCAGCCTATCAGATTGCAGATGGCTAAGGAGATAGGGAGCGAGATTTCTTTTCAGGATGCGGCCAACGTGGAGAGGCGGGTTGAGATGGTTTTAGCTCAGGAGAGTGGTTAGGGGTCTGACAAGAGGCCTCGTCATTTTGGTATATTTAGTGGTGCCTCATCTGGAGGCAGGGATACTTTCGGTAGAGGCCGTCCTTGCAGGCCGTTTCACTCAGCACTTCAGGCTTCTCACGGTGTTTCGGGTGGTCGTGGCTCTCATATGCAGTATTCGGATCAACTACCCTACAGTGCACCATCAGCTCCTATCAGTGCACCTCCACTCCAGAGTTTTCAGGGTGGATACCCAGGCCATCAGGGTCAGTTTCAGGGTCAGCAGTCTCAACAGCTAAAATCATGTTATACTTATGGCGATCCAAGGCAAATTGCTAGATTTTGCCCTCGAGCATCGAGCATTTCTCAGCATCAGGGTTCTCGTGCCATGGTTCAGGCATCGGGTGTTCCACCGCCCGCTCAGCCGGCTAGAGGTAGGGGTCAGGCGGCTAGAGGTGGAGGTCGAGGTATTAGAGGTAGAGGTCAGGCCGCTAGAGGTGGAGGTCAGCCAGCAGGAGGCCGTCCCAGGGATGTAGTTCAGAGTGGTGGGGCCCAGCCCTGATATTATGCTTTCCCAGCCAGGCCTGAGGCTAAGGCATCCGATGCCGTTATCACAGGTACGGTTTTAGTTTACAGTAGAGATGCTTCAGTCCTATTTGATCCAGGGTCTACATACTCCTATGTGTCATCTTACTTTGGTTCGTATTTGGTTGTGCCTCGTGATTCTTTGAGTGCTCCTGTATATGTGTCTACACCGATGGGTGATTTTATTATTGTAGATCGTGTTTATCGCTCATGTGTGGTTATAATTGGAGGTCTTGAGACTAGTGTAGATCTCCTACTTCTCGATATGGTTGGCTTCTATGTTATTTTGGGGATGGATTAGTTGTCACCTTATCATGCCATATTGGACTATCACGCCAAGACCGTGACCTTAGCCTTGCCGAGGTTGCCTCGATTGGAGTAGAGAGGGACTCTTGGTCATTCTACCAGCAGGGTTATTTCTTATATGAAGGCTCGGTGTATGGCCGGGAAGGGGTGTTTGGCTTATTTGGCTTATGTTCGTGATTCTTGTGCGGAGGTTCCTTACATGTATTCTGTACCAGTTGTTCGTGAGTTTCCAGAGGTGTTTACTACAGACCTGTCGGGGATGCCACCCGATAGGGATATTGACTTTTGCATTAATTTGGCTCTGGGCACTCAACCCATTTCTATTTCAACATATCGTATGGCCCCGCCAGAGTTGAAAGAATTGAAGGATCAGTTGCAAGACTTGCTTGATAAGTGCTTCATTAGGCCTAGTGTCTCGCCTTGGGATGCGCCAGTGTTGTTTGTAGAGAAAAAAGATGGGTCGATGAGGATGTGCACAGATTATCGGCAGTTGAACAAAGTCACCATCAATAACAAGTATCCACTGTCAAGGATCGGTGACTTATTTGATCAGCTTCAGGGTGGCAAGGTGTTTTGGAAGATTGATTTGAGGTCTAGCTACCATCAATTGAGGATTAGGGCATCCGATGTCTCTAAGACAGCTTTTCGGACTCAATATGGGCATTATGAGTTTCTAGTGATGTCATTTGGGTTGACAAATACCCCAGCAGCATTCATGGATTTGATGAACCGAGTGTTCAAGACCTATTTGGATTCCTTCGTGATTGTTTTTATTGATGATATCTTGATCTACTCCCGCAGCCGAGAGGAGCATGAGCAGCATCTTCGGATCGTTCTTCAAACTCTGAGAGACAGCCAGTTATATGCTAAGTTTTCGAAATGTGAGTTTTGGTTGAGTTTAGTTGCTTTCTTGGGTCACGTTGTATCATCAGAGGGTATTCAGGTGGATCCTAAGAAGATTAAGGAAGTCAAGGACTATCCTAGACCCACATCAGCTACAGTGATCCGGAGTTTCTTGGGTTTGGTGGGTTATTATCGTCGGTTTGTGGAGGGGTTTTCATCCATAGCAGCCCCGATGACCAGGTTGACCCAGAAGGATGCCCTGTTCAGGTGGTCGGACGAGTGTGAGGTGAGCTTTCAGAAGCTCAAGACAGCTTTGACTATGGCACCGGTGTTGGTATTGCCCACAGGTTTAGGGCCATATACAGTCTATTGTGACGCATCTCGTATTGGACTTGGTGCGGTATTGATGTAGGGTGGAAAGTTTATTGCGTATGCTTCGCGACATTTGAAGATTCACGAGAAGAATTATCCAGTTCATGATTTGGATCTAGCAGCCGTTGTTCACGCGCTGAAGATTTGGAGTCATTATCTATATGGCGTGTCGTGTGAGGTGTTCACGGATCACAAGAGTTTGCAATATTTGTTCAAGCAGAAGGAGCTATATTTGAGGCAGAGGAGGTGGTTGGAGCTATTGAAAGACTATGATATCACCATCTTGTATCATCCCGGGAAGGCCAATGTGGTGGTCGATGCTTTGAGTAGTAAGTCAGCTAGTATGGGCAGCCTCGAGTATATTCTAGTCGGTGAGAGACCGCTTGCATTAGATGTTCAGGCTTTGGCCAATCAGTTCGTGAGGTTGGATGTTTCTGAGCCCAGTCGTATTCTAGCTTGTACAGTCGCTCGGTCTTCCTTGTTTGAGCGTATCAGGGAGCGGCAGTATAATGATCCTCATTTGCTTGTCCTTAGGGACACGGTGCGACACGGAGATGCCAAGCAGGTTACAGTTGGAGATGATGGAGTTCTGAGGATGCAGGGTCGTATTTGTGTGCCTAATGTGGATGGACTTCGCGAGTTGATTCTAGAGGAGGCCCACAGTTCCCGGTATTCTATTCATCTGGGCGCCGCTAAGATGTATCATGACTTGCGGCAGCATTATTGGTGGAGGAGGATGAAGAAGGATATTGTTGCATATGTAGCTTGGTGTTTGAATTGTCAGCAAGTAAAGTACGAGCATCAGAGACCTGGTGGTTTCTTCAGAAGATTGAGATTCCTGAGTGGAACTGGGAGCATATCACTATGGACTTCGTTGTTGGACTCCCACGGACTCAAAGGAAGTTCGATGTAGTATGGGTCGTTGAGGCTGACTAAGTCAGCGCATTTCATTCCTGTGGTAGTTTCCTATTCTTCGTAGCGGTTGGCAGAGATCTATATCCGCGAGATCGTTCGTCTTCATGGTGTGCCCATGTCTATCATTTCTGATCGAGGTACGCAATTTACCTCGCATTTATGGAGGGCAGTACAGCGTGAGTTGGGTACGCGGGTCGAGTTGAGCACAGCATTTCATCCTCAGACAGATGGATTGTCCGAGCGTACTGTTCAGATTTTGGAGGATATGCTCCGCACATGTGTTATTGACTTTGGAGGTTCTTGGGATCAGTTTTTGCCGTTAGAGGAGTCTGCCTACAACAACAATTATCGATTGAGCATACAGATGGCTCCCTATAAGGCATTATATAGTATGCGGTGTCGGTCGTCGGTTTGATGGTTTGAGCCGGGGGAGGCTTGGTTGTTGGGTACAGATTTAGTACAGCATGCCTTGGATAAGGTTAAGATCATTCAGGATAGACTTCATACAGCTCAGTCCAGGAAAAAGATTTATGTCGACCGTAAGGTTCGTGATGTGGCATTCATGGTCGGAGAGAGAGTGTTGCTTAGGGTGTCACCCATGAAGGGTGTGATGAGATTTGGGAAGAAGGTCAAGTTAAGACATAGGTTCATTGGACCTTTTGAGATCCTTGATCGAGTGGGAGAGGTGGCTTACAGACTTGCATTGTTGCCAGGTTTATCAGCAGTGCATCTAGTGTTTCATGCGTCCACGCTTTGGAAGTATCACGGCGATCCATCCCACGTATTAGATTTCAGCACTGTCTAGCTGGACAAGGATTTGATCTACGAGGAGGAGCCGGTAGCTATTCTAGACCGGCAGGTTCGTCAGTTGAGATCGAAGAGTTATCCTTCGGTTCGTGTCCAGTGGAGAGGTCAGCCTGTTGAGGTAGCTACCTGGGAGTCCGAGTCGGACATGCGGAGTAGATATCCCCACTTGTTCGCCAGTTCAGGTACTTTTCTATGTTCGTTCGAGGATGAACGTTTGTTTTAGAGGTGGAGATTGTGATGACCCAAGGGGTCATCTTGTGTTTTAAGACTCTATTCCGCGCTCGTTAGCCTTAAAAATCTTATTAATTGTGGGATAGAAGAATTAATTTTTTTATATATAGTTATTGGTCCTAAGCTAGTAGAAGAGAATTTATTATAAAATATGATATAGAGTATTAAATAAGTGATTAGTGGGATAAATACTCAAGTACACATGTTAGTAGATTATTAAAGACTTTGGATGTAATATAGGGATTAAAAGAAGCAGGACCAAGCCCATACATCATGCCCACCCATTTATACTATCTAGGGTATTAGAACACGGGAATTGTTAGTGTATTTCATTAGGAGACAAACAATAGAAAAGAAAGAAAGGAAGTTGACAAGTTTGACAACAAATTGGAGAATACAATACATTGACCTTAATTATGCCTTCTATATTGATGAGTTTACTTACTGTGAGCAAATTGGATTAGGAAAAGGAGCGTTATTTATAATTAACCTTAGAACTAAGGAGAAGGATTCAATTTCGGGCTTTCGGCATTATAGTGTATGGCAAATTGAGTGCTAAGGTATTAATTCTATCTTCTTTCTTTTCTATGCCTATGATTGTAACTATTAATGTATTATATACGGTATTAAGAATCTTGTGGCTCAATAGTATTGCATTTAAAATAATTATCGTTGTGATCTTTTGTCAGAGAAGTAACAATGGTAGAACCTTAATAAACTAGTGATATAATAATAACTAGTGGACATAATGCTTTAGCTAATGATGGGGAAGATTGCTTATGATAAGATTGGCTTTTAAGGATTAGATACTGGTAAGTTTGGAAGTTTTAACAACGTACCTTTAGGTGGCTACGGTGCATTAGTGGTGACCTTAATATATTAGCTACTGTTTTCGAAATTCTGCTCTTAAGTTTAAACGATTTTTCTCCGGTTATTATTATTTGAATCCGAGTACTAATTTGTAGAGATTTAATTGAATATTAAGTTTAGATTGAGATACTAGGACATGTTCTGATCTTAAAAACATGGTACTTGATGGGTAGGATTAGGGATTATTGGGACATTGGAAATTGGACCTCGATTTAGGGTCGGATTTCGAAACTTATTACATGTTCGGGCTCGGGGTGAATGGGTAAACGAATTTTGGTCCGAACTTCGAGTCAGTTTTTGACTTTTGTTGGGAAAACTTAGGAAAACTGTAATTATGCATTAAAGTTGATTCCTTTAGCGATAATTGATGATATTAAACTAATTATGATTAGATACGAGTGGGTTGGAGGTGAATTCTAAAGGAAAAGCAGTACTTGAGCAGTGAGTGGCCTGCGAAATTGAGGTAAGTGTTGTGTCTAACTTTGGCTTGAGGGAATTGGTATTGTGTGATTATTTGCTACGTGTTTTGTGTTTGAATATGATGTATACGTGAGGTGACGAGCACCTATGCGTTGAACTCGAGTCATAGCATGCGAGTGAAATTCCATTCTTGCAAATTTTGTAGTCTTAAATCCTATTATCCATGCTTATTGTTGTTATTGCAATGTTGGGAGACTTATATCCGGTTTCACCGAGGTTGATAAATTTGTGAATTGATTCAAGGTTGAGATGTTAAATTGTGAAATTAATCATAGATGAAATACTGGTTTCTTTATGATACTTCTCTTTATCCGTTGTTGTTAATTCTGTGATTTGTGAGGATGAGTGTAAAGCACGAAGTGTGATGCCGTGCATGAATTATTTGTATCGCGAGGAAGAGTGTAAAACACGAAGGGTGATGCCGTGCCATGATATGTGAGTGTTAATGCACAAAGGCTGATGTCGTGCCATAATATCAGAGTGATAAAGCACGAAGGGTGATGCCGTGTATATTATGTGAGGTTTAGTGCACGAAGGGTGATGCCGTGTCGTTCTATTTATATATTGGTGAGGTTGGCGTAAAAGCACGGCGGGTGATATCGTGTAGTTTTCCTTTGTTGTCTTAATTGCTTAATTTATTTGAGATTTTCTGTTTAAAATTGTGCCTTTCTATTGTTCTTACTCCTTATATTGTGATTCCCCATTACATGTCCCCTTCCCATTATTTCTGCTTTATTTCTTTGTTTACCATTGTTGCCATTAGCATGATTATACTGTTCAGGTTTTACGTGGTGTCTTGTCCTAGCCTCGTCACTACTTCGCTGAGGTTAGGCTAGACACTTACCAGTACATTGGCTCGGTTGTATTGATGCTGCACTCTACACTTTCTGTGCAGATCCAGGTATCGGTCCGAGCTAACTTTAAGATAGTAGCTGACTTCTGCGCAGGAGACCCGAGGTAGATCTGCCTACGTCCGTAGATTCCTGGAGTCCCCTTGCGTATGCTTATTTACTATTTCCTCTAGTTCATATACAGTTTTCTTTTGGCCAAATACTTGTAGTAAATTCTTAGTAGTCCGTGAGTTGTGACTCCAGATCATGGGTAGTTAGACATAATGGTATTTTTGTGTAGTATTATTTCACAGTTTTTATTCCTTATTTTGGTATTTTTTTAGGAATGGTAGTGGATCCTCGTATAGTTTTAAATGTTTTAAATGTTGTAGATCTCTAATGTTGGCTTGCCTAGCAAGTGCAGCGGTTAGGCGTCATCACGGTCCCGACGGTGGTAATTCGGGTCGTGACAGCAAGCCTACTACGGCGGAGCAATTATATAATATACCGAGCCTTATAGGGCCGGATAGCTATTTTACTTATTATATTGAGAGAATTGAGTCAGTATCAGTAGGTAAGCATATGTTCAGATTATCAGTTCAGTTTCAGCTTTCTGTATATTGCCTTACATACTCGGTACATTATTTTGTACTGACGTCCCTTTCTGGGGGTGATGTATTTCATGCGTACAGGTTCAGACAGACAGACGGGTAGACCTCCTTAGTAGGTGTTGCCCGAGTTCAGCTTTATCGGTAAGCTCCCCATCCTTCGGAGTTGCCGGGTCCAGAAGTTTTGTGTACATCTTGTGTATAAATGTAGATAGGTTATGGGTAGGTTGGGGCCCTGTACCGATCATAGTACATCTATCAGTAGAGGCTTGTAGACATATCTTGTCAGTTAGTGCAGTATGTTGGGCTTGCAGGCCCTGTACGTATATTTTGTTGGCTAGTCAGTTATAGTAGTTATGACGGCCTTGCCAGCGCAGCTTTATGTTGACATTTAGTCAGCGTTAGTCTCTATTCAGCTTTTATATTTTGCTTCGCAAATTATCTTGTAATGTGGCCCAGGCCAAATTATGACATTATATGTCCAAAATCTCAAACCGCAAATTGGTACGCAAGGATAGGTGAGGCACCGGGTGCCGGTCTCGCCCCCAGGCTCGGGCGTGACAACAATGATACGATATCTATCCAGAATGTAAATAAGACAGGGTAAAATAAATGGTACAATGGGGACTCGGTAGGTTGTGATACGTAACCTAAATTGCATCTCACATAAAGTCTCCTCAACAGATGCTCCTACGCGCCAATGATCACCAAGTGACCTGTCAAATCATGCACATTTAGTTCAGAAGTGCAGCATGAGTACGTAAATCAACGCGTACCCAGTAAGTATCTAGCCTAACCCCAGAGAATCAATGTTCCAATTATTCCTTTTAGGCATAAATTTCTCGATCTTGTATTCTACCTTAGTATCTCAGAAAACGCCAAGTGTCAATACCAAATAGATAAGAAATGCCATAAAATACCGGGCATGTGTGAAAGGTTTATCTTGTGAATATTCGAACTACTAGCGATACAACGCACGATTCTGCCGAGGTCGTTCGGCTCGATCCGGAATAATTTGTAAACTACCGAGGGTCGTGCGGCACAAACAATAGATGTATCTATATACTGCCGAGGCATTTGGACCGCTCCACAAGAAAGGAACAAAGTTACCGGATTACAAGACACGTATTGCAATACAATACATGAGCACAATACTAGGTACACCTCTATACATTTATCAAATATCTTAGCAACAACTCAATAAAGCTTGGCCTAATATATCTATTTCTAAATCAATTTCAGTTGTAACTTTAATTAATTAAGCCAACAGAAGAAATTCAAATAAGTTAATTATTACATGATAAGGTCCTATGTCTACCCGGACATAAACATGCTTTAGCTACGTACGGACTCTCTTCACCTCGTACATACGTAGCACCCATAACTAGTTGCACATAACAATAAATATCACCAAGGGGGTAGTTTCCCCCTCACAGAGTTAGACAGAAGACTTACCTCGCTACGAAGTTCCGTAACCGGCTCCAAAGCCTCTCTAACAACTCAAACTGATGTCTGTCGCTCCAAAACTAGTCAAACAACGTGCAAACTAATCAAAATATACTCCAATGCTTACAATTTAACAAGTTATAATGATTCCCAACTCCGCTCGAAAAGTCAATAAAGTTAACCATCGGGCCCACTTACCCGGATTCAGAAAATTTTCGAAGATAACCTTTACCCATAACGCTACGAACTCAAATATAAGATTTATTCCGAATTCCATGCCCAATTTCATGGTCAAAATCCAAAAATATCAATTTCTAGGTTTTCTTCAAAATCTCACAATTTCCACCAATTTTCATGTTCAAATCCATATATAATTCATGTATTTAACTTAAAATGTGAAGGAATCACTTACCTGGTGGAGGATGACGAAAAAGCTCCTCCAAAAATCGCCCCAAGCTCGGCTCCAATGGAAGATTTGAGATAAAATGAGCTTGTCACGACCAAAAATCCTAACCTGTCGTGATGGCACCTATCATGGTACTAGGCAAGCCGACATTTTCAAAATATTCCCAACAATTAACAGAAAATGAATCAAAGTTGTTTTTAAATAACAAAAGTTTTCATAAACGGGGTAACAACCCAAAACACAAATGCGGAAAATTCCCAAATCGGGGTGTCACTGAGCTCATGAGCATCTATACATCACCAATCTAGAAAAGTAATGTCTATGAATGTTTGGATCAAAATACAATAAAAAGGAAGATAAGGAAGGACAAACAAGGATTGCGAACGCCGGGCAGCTACCTCGTAGTCTCTAAAGATCAGTTGTGCACGATATCAACACCCACCGTGTGCACACGAAGTGCATGGTGTAGCGTGAGTATAACCAACTCAGTATGTAACAAGACTAAATAAAGAACTGAAGATAGTGACGAGCTACACAGTTATAGTTCATTTTCAGTAGTCTCAACAAAAGAAGTAGGCATGCTTTCAGATCCGGTAATTTAAGTCAAATTAGTTTATTCATGTCAAGTTCAAGTAAAAACCGGATATAATATCTCCTAGAAATTTCAGAACAATGACATATAGCAGCTATGTGCAACAACAATGAAAGCAAATACAGCCTCTGAGAGAAACAGTCTTTCTCAATAGCTCATCACTCGGCACTCGGCAATCAACACTCGCACTCAATAGGTACCTGCGCTCACTGGGGGTTTACAGACTCCGAATGGGCTCTTACAGCCCAAGCGCTATATCCTCACGGATAACTCATGTGTTGCACGGACAACGCAAATGCTATAGTATCACATCAAAAACCGGACGGATAACTCACGTGCTACAGTATAAATATCTGGATCTGCAAGGACAACTCACGTGCTATGGTATCGATATCTCATCAGTCCCTCGACCTCACTCAATCATCAACCTCTCTAGTCTCACGGGCTTCTAGTAATCATGGAAATCAACCCAAAATAGAAATGATATAACGTATCAACAAGGAATTATAGAAACTGGGTATGATATGCAAGTAAAACTACGACTGAGTACAAGTAGCAATTAGCAGGTAATTCAATAGGTATCATGGCCTCTGTGGGTCACTACAGTACCGACACATAGCCTAAACATGATTTACAGTCAAATTTCTATAACACATGGAGAGCATATAGCTAAGAACAAGTTAATCAACTTTACAGTTCCACGGAATGGACCAAGTCACAATTCCCACGGTGCATGCCCACACACCCGTCACCTAGCATGTGCGTCACCTCCAAAACAATCACATAAAACATAATCCAGGGTTTTATACCCTTAGAACTGTTACTTACCTCAATTCGAGCAAAAAATCTACTCCATTACGCCTTTGCCTCGCAAATCGGCCTCCAAGTATCCCCAATCTAGCCACAAATAGTACAATACAATCAATACGAGCTAAAGGAATCAATTCCACAAGAAAATACAAAATTATGAATCAAAATCCGAAATCGGCTTCAAGCCAGCCCCTGGCCCACGTCTAGAAATCCAATAAAAGTCACAAAACCCGAAAGCCCATTAAACTATGAGTCTAACCATACCAAATTCATCAAAATCCGACACCAAATCTGCACTCAAATCTCCAAAATCAAATCTCCAAATCCCTAGCCATAAATCCCTTAATTACACCTCAAAAATACATCAACTAGGTGGGAAAACATAATTACTGAAGAAATTTAACCACAAGTGACTTACCTCAAGAATCCCTTCGAAATCTCCCTCAAAAATCACCCAATTCCGAGTTTGCAAAGTCAAGAAATGATAAAACCCTCGCAACCCAACGTTTATATTCTGCCCAGGCTTTTTGCACTTGCGGCCACTTATCCACACCTGTGGAACTGCTTCTGCAGAATTCACTTACCCAGCTGCCTCCGCTTCTGGGAACCTTGGGCCGCATCTGAGCAATCGCAGGTGCAGAATAGCCCATTGCACCTGCGCGCTCACCCGTATCTGCGCTCATCACCCCGCTTCTGCGACCATGCAGGTGCGGGAGAATCTTCTCACCTGCGACCTCTACTAACCTCTTCCTTTCCCGCTTCAATTATGAGAATAAGTGTCTCAATTCACTCCGAAATTTCTCCGGACCCGAACGAACTAACCCGGTAAGTCATATAACAACTATAAAGCACAAAAGGAGCAGTAAATATGGGAACGGGGCCACAACTCTCGAAATGACTAGTTGTGTCGTTACCGAGCCAAAACCTGTTTCTTGCAACTTATACACAACCCAGGCGACCCTCATCACGAACGCAGCACTGCCCTCACGTTTGCGATGTTCAACAAACTTAGGCCCAGAATTTCTTCTTCGCGAATGCGAAAAACCCCACGTGTTCATGAAACACAACCTTTCCGCTCCCGGTTTCCTCTATGTGACCGCGTGACAAGGCCCGCAAACGCGAAGCTTTGCCAGCCCGCCCTTCGGGAATGCTATGCCCAGTCGCGAACGCATAGAACAAAACGGCCCAGTCCAAACTTCCTTATTCACGAACGTGTGAGGCCCTTCGCGTTCGCGAAGAACAACACCAGCACCAGCAAACCAGCAACAGCAACTCAACCAAAATTAGCCCAGTGCAACACCAAACACACCCGAGGCCCCCGGGACCCCATCCAATCACACCAGCCAGTTCCACAATATGACACCAACTTGCTTGAGGCCTCAAATCACATCAAACAACATCAAATCTACAAATTGCACATAGATTCAAGCCTAATAAACTATTGAACTTCTAACTTCCGCATCCGATGAAGGAACCTATCAAATCATGTTCGATTGACCTCTTTTGCACACAAGTTATATTTGGCAATACGGACCTACTCCAACTTCCGGAAACGAAATCTGAACCCCATATCAAAAAGTCCACTCTCGGACAAACTTCCCATAAACCTTCAAATTTCCATCTTTTGCCAAATAACCTACGGACCTCTAAATCCATATTCGGACACGCTCCTAAGACCAGAATCACTATACGGAGCTATTTCCAAGCTCGAAATCCTAATCGGACATATATAACATTAAAATACACTTCAACCAAAATTTATAAAATTCTTCCAAAATGCCCACTTTCCATAATAGGCGCCGAAATGCTCCCGGCGATCTGATACCTAACCCGAACATACGCCCAAGTTCGAAATTAACATACAAACCTATTGAAACCTTCAATCCCGATTCCAAGGTTGTTTACTCAAAAGTCAAACCTTGGTCAACTCTTCCAACTTAAAGCTTCCGAAATGAGAATTTTCCATCCGAATCAACTTCGAACTTCCTGAAATTAAATTTTGACCACACGTACAAGTCATAATACTTTAAATGAAGCTACTCAAGACCTCAAACCATTGAGCGACGCGCTAGAGCTCAAAACGACTGGTCGGGTCATTACAATGGGATTCAATCCCAATTTTAGTTGGTCTATTAATTAATGAGAACAAACAACATAAGAGAATTCGTAAATAACTTTCTAGTTCTTTAATATTTACCCATGTGAATTCTCTTTTATTTTTCACGTCATACTTAAATTAATGGCTAAACCAATTATGCCAATTGGAGAAATTATCAATATTCATGAACTTCAGGTTTACACCATGACGTGTGCAACTATGAATAAACTCCAAGTTTATAATGATATGGGTTTTTATATCAATAAACTTCTACTTTATTGTGGCATTGTTTTGTTTGTGTAGAAAACTGGAGAATAAAGCGGGTAGCTTTTCACATACATATTATGTTGCTACAAGTTGTAGTATTAGAAGATATTGAATCTTTTCTTTATTTATAGTCTCAATATATAAAACCAATCGCTTTCGCGAATACTTTAGAAACTCAATAAGTTTCTTTGAGACTTATTACGACACCATACCTTATTGATAATAAATTTTATTTCTCCAAAGTAGTATAATTGGCTCTTCTAGAGCTTTCAATTAATTTTGTACTACTACATATTTATCAACATCCATATGGTGAATATCTTTTTCAAGGAAAAAGTTATACCATTATGGTCATGGTCAAAATCATTATATGCAAGATATGTTGCTTCTATTACTTTTGCCCTGTAATAATCACAATGCCAAAATATTTTGGCATAATCACAATAGGTACGTTGTACGACCCGATCGGTCATTTTGCTTTTTTGATCCCTGTTCCCCTAAATAAGACTCTCTGTATGTACTTTTACTGTTTTATAACTTGTGGGGATGGTTAGTTCGGGATTTGGGAGGGTTTGTGTTGAAATCAGAACACTTGGTTCCTTAAGGTTGGCTAAAAGGGCTAAGTTTGACTTAAGTCAATGTTTTAAGTAAACGACCTCGAAACCGGGATTTGACGGTCCCAATAGGTTCGTATGATGATTTTGGACTTGGGAATGTGTTCGGATCGGCTTTTGGATGATCCGGGAGCGTTTCGGCGCATAGTTAGCACATTGAAGGTTTTAAAGTTCTTCTGATTTGGTTTGAGTAGGATTCGGTGTTATTAAGGTCCAATTGGGATTTCGAGCCGTATTGTGATTTAAGACTTGCACACAAAATTTGGGTCATTTCGAGTAGTCTAAGTATGTTTTGGCCTGTTCGGGGTAAGTTGGAAGAAATTAAAGTTCATAAGTTGATTCTATTGGTTTTGGGTTGCGATTCTTAGTTTTAATGTTTCATTCCACGTTCTGAAGGTGAGAGCAAGTCCGGTTTATGATTTCATACTTGTTGGTATGTTGGGCAGGGCCTCAGGGGCCCCGGATGCCAATCGGACGATACGTGAAGTCATGTGGCCTTGGATGAATAGCTGTAGCCATATGCAATCACACTTGCGAGGCAATGGCTGCAGATGTGAGCTCGCAGAAGTGAGCCAGCAACCGCAGAAGCGGCCCAGTGTAGGCTGCCTAGTGATTGCAGAAGAGGGGCGGGTTTCGCACCTGCGAAGGCGCAGGTGCGAAGCAAGCGATCGCAGAAGCGGAAAAGGTCGCAGGTGCGACGCGCTCGCCGCAGAAGCAGGCTCGCATAAGCGATCTGCTGGGCGCAGATATGAAGGAGGCCGACCTGGGCTTGGTCCGCAGAAGCGAAACCGCAGGTGCGGCAGTGGCATCGCAGGTGTGAAAAATCGTTAGGCGGTGAGGTTCATTTAAGTCGAGAGTTAAACCATTTTTTTCTCATTTCTTTCATTCATTAGGCGATTTTGGAGATTTTGGAGAGGGGTTTTCACCTAGCACTTTGAGGTAAGTTGTTTTTATACATATAAGTTTAAAACATAGATTTGGGTATATTTTAACATGTAAAATTGTGAAAAAAATGGGTTTAGATGAAAAACCTAGGTTTTTTTATAAAAATAAGATTTAACCACGAAACGATTATGGAATGGGGTAAAAATTATATATTTGAGTTCGTGAGGTTATGGATAAAAATTATCTTCGAACATTTCCGGAATCCAGGCATGTAGGCCCGGGGGTAAATTTTAGGAATCTTCCACTTTGGGTTGGGTAATTACTCCAATAGTTAGATTATGAACTTTTGAGTATATATTGATATATTTATACAATATTTGGCTAGTTTCGGGTTGTTTGAACCAAGTTGAGGATTTAAAGCATACTTTTGGACCGAAAGTGAGCTTGAGAATGAGGTAAGTCTCTTGTCTAACCTTGTAAGAGGGAACTCATCCCCTTAGATATATTGTTGTCGTGAATTACTTGTGTGGGGAGCTACATACGCACTAGGTGACGAGAGTCCGTGCGTATTGTCCGAGTAGCCTAGGATTTACATCATGCTTTGATTGTACTGTCATGTCTATTATGCATAATAATTGCCTTAAATAGAGCTAAGATTAGGGATTGTAAGATTGAAATTTTCCAAGTTAGATTTCTTATTTTTGGAAAGAATTGAAGAATTATATAATAACTTTGAGAAATCCATGTCCTCTCGCGTCCCAAGTATTTTCGCGAGTGAGGTAAATTCCTCTACTCTCATAGGAGCAGGCCGATCAGCTCAGCAGGTTAATAGATGTATCTATGGTTCGTGTCGTCGACCCTCGGCAGTGCACGCAGTATTTATTGTTAGCCTATAGTAAGTGTCGGAGTCGACCCATCGTCACTACTTCTTCAAGGTTAGACTAGATACTTACTAGGTACATGGTTTTTATGTACTCGCCCTACACTTCTACACTAACCATGTAGGATCTGAGACAGGTGCATCTGTTTATCATCCTGGCGCGCACTCCTGATATTTCGAGACTTAGCAGTGAGCTACCTTCCGATCCCGTTCTGCAGCACCGGAAGTCTTTATTTTGTATTTACTTCCTATCTACTTTATTTCAGACAGTAGCTGTGTTCTGTATGTTCTACTAGTAGCTCATACACTTGTGACACCAGCTCTTGGAAATTTTGCTAGTAGAAACTTGATAATTTTGAGTATTTACTACACCGCATTTGTTCTTATAACTGTTTACTCCTTATTTTACTAAAGTTCTCGCTTCTTATTTATTTAATAATTAAAAATCAACTATTTGTAAATTTTTAAAAGAAACAATCACATGGTTAGTTCACTGTTGGCTTGCCTAGCGGTAACGTTTTGCGCCATCACGGCCTATAGGAGAAATTGGATCGTTACAACATGGTATCAGAGCACTAGGTTCACGTAGGTCTTACAAGTTATGAGCAGGCCTAATAGAGTCTTGCAGATCGGTGTGGAGACGTCCGTACTTATCTTTGTGAGGCTATGGGGTGTTAGGAAACTACTCTTTCTTCATCTCATATCGTGCAGTTGATGTTGTAATAAGTATCTTTCTCTCATTCTCTCACAGATGGTGAGAACGCGCGCAACGGATGTTCCAGACCATGGAGGAGTTGCTCCCCCTATTGCTAGAGGCCGAGACAGAGGCCGAGGGAGGGCTCCATCTCGTGGTAGAGGACGAGGGCATCATAGAGTTGCTCTAGTTACACCACCAGTGGATCCAGTATAGGATCCTATTATTGAGGAGCAGGGTGAGGTGCCTGCAGCAAAGCCAACCCGGTGGATTTCATGTCCGCACCGGGATTCCAGGAGGTCATGGGCCGTATGCTACGGTTCATGGATACTATGACTCACGCTGGTTTATTTCCAGCGGACCCAGCCACATCTCAGACGGGAGGGGGAGCACAGACCCCTAGAGCCCAGGCTCCTGGGCATGCAGCTGTTGTATATCAGACCCCGGGCGCACTACTCATGGGCGGAGACCAGCCAGTAGCAGTAGTTATACCTGAGCCCAGACCAGTTGCGGTCGGCGAGCCATAGAAGCTATTGGACATATGGACCAGGCTACACCCTCCTATCTTCGAAGATGAGCGACATGAGGATCCCCAAGACTTCATTGATCGGTGCAGGGACAGCCTGCACAACATGAGGATATTAGAGTCCCACGGGGTGGATTTTACTACTTTCCAACTGGAGCACAGGGCCCGTAGATGGTGGCAGTCTTATCTTCATGGCAGACTAGCAGGTTCTCCTCCCTAACTTGGGACCAGTTCACACGTACCTTTTTGGATAGGTATGTTCCACCCTCTCAGAGGGAAGAGTAACAGTTTTAGTTTGAGCAGCTCCAGCAGGGTTAGATGTATGCAACCGACTAAGAGACGAGATTCTATGAGTTGTCTCGCCATGAACTTATGATACTTCCTACTGATGTAGAGAGAGTACGGAGGTTTGTTGCGAGTTTGCACTCGGGTATCCAGGCCCCTATGGCCCGAGAGGTTGAGATAGGGAATTCTTACGAGCTGGTTGTGGAGATAGCTCGGAGGATCGGGGGTGTTCGTTAGCAGGGCCAAGAGCAATCACCGCGGGACAAGAAATTCCATTATTTTAGAGGGTTCAGTAGTGCTCCGTTTACGGGGTAGAGGTCAGTTTGGGAGAGGTTAGCCTAGCAGGCCCACATATCCAGCATCGACGCCTTCTCGGGGTGCTCATGTGTGGCCCTACTTCAGTGTCATTCAAGAGAGCTCCTACCGTCCACCAGCTATTCAGAGTTCCTCCAGCAGGTATTTAGGCCATCAGGGTCAGTCTTCAGGCCATAAGTCCACTGCTCTGAGGGGTTGTTACGAGTGCGAGGATCTTCGCCACATGAAGCGGTTTTTCCCCAGGCTTCAGGGCAAGGCAGCTCAGCGGGTTCAGCAGCCTATGATTACAATGCCAGCTTCCGCACCAGTCGTCCGACCACCCAGAGGTAGAGGACGGGTAGGTAGGGGCCGTCCTAGAGATGGAGGCCAGACAGGTGGAGGCCAGCCAGGTATAGGCCAGTCAAGTGGAGGCCAGCCAGTCACGCTCTAGCTAGGTTCTATGTTTTCCCATCCAAACTAGATGCAGTGGCCTCAGATTCAGTGATTACAGGTACTATTTCTGTCTGCGGTAGGGATGCTTCGGTACTATTTGATCTAGGGTCTACGTATTTATGTGTTTCATCTTTATTTTCTCATTTCCTAGGTATTCCTCACGAGCCCTTGGGTACTCTTGTATATGTGTCCACGCTAGTGGGCGATTCTGTTGTTGTGGATCGGATCTATCGGTCCTCTATTGTGACTTTCTGTGGTTATGAGACTAGAGAGGATCTTCTATTACTTGATATGACCGACTTTGAGGTCATCCTGGGCATGGTTTGGTTGTCTCCATATCATGCCATCCTTGATTGCCATGCCAAGACTGTTACCTTGGCGATGCCAGAGTTGCCTAGATGGGAGTGGAAGGGTTCGTCTATCAATGCATCTAGTTGCGTTATCTCTTTCCTGAAGGCTCGACATATGGTCGAGAAGGGTTGTCTAGGTTATCTAGCTTATGTTCGGGACACTACTACAGAGACTCCCGCTATTGATTAGTGCACGTAGTCCGGGAGTTCTCCGATGTGTTTCCTTCTAATCTTCCAGGCATGCCACCAGATCGAGATATCGATTACTGTATTGATTTGGCTCCAGGTACCCACCCTATCTCAATTACACCGTACTGCATGGTTCCGAAAGAGTTGAATGAGTTGAAGGAATAGCTTGAGGAGTTTCTAGCAAAGGGGTTCGTCAGACCGAGTGTATCGCCTTAGGATGCACCAGTGTTATTTTTGAAGAAGAAAGATGGGACTATGCGGATGTGCATTGATTACCGCCAGTTGACAAAGTTACCATTAGGAACAAGTACTCGTTGTCGCATATTGATGATTTATTTGACCAGTTACAAGGTGCCAGCGTGTTCTCTAAGATCAACTTGAGATCGGGGTACCATCAGCTGAAGATTCGGGATTCGGATGTTCTAAAGAGTGCTTTGCGGACAAGATATGTCCATTATGAGTTTCTAATGATGTCCTTCGGTTTGACTAATGCCCCAATGGCATTTATGGATTTGATGAATAGGGTATTCAGGCCATATATTGATTCGTTTTTCATTGTCTTTATTGATGATATTTTGATCTACTCGCATAGCATGGAGGAGCACGAGCAGCATTTGAGTGTGGTGTTTCAGACCTTGCGAGAATAGAAGTTATATGTTAAGTTCTCCAAGTGTGAATTTTAGCTAGATTCTACAGCATTCTTGGGGCATGTAGTATCAGGCGAAGGTATTAAGGTAGATCCCAAGAAGATCGAGACAGTTCAGAGTTAGCCTCGACCCACCACAGCGACTGAGATCGGGAGCTTCAAGGGGTTTGCAGGTTATTATCGCCGATTTGTGGAGGCCTTCTCATCTATTGCAGCATCTTTGACTAGATTGACCCAGAAGAGTGATCTGTTCTGATGGTACGATGATTGTGAGGCGAGCTTTCAGAAACTCAAGACCGACTTGACTTCGGCACTGGTGTTAGTGTTGCCTTCTGCTTCGGGTATGTATACTATGTATTATGATGCTTCACGCGTTGGTTTGGGTTGTGTATTGATGGAGGAGGGGTGAGTTATTGCATATGCTTCACGTCAGCTGAAGCCCCATGAGAAGAATTAACATGTACATGATTTGGAGTTGGCCGCGATAGTTCATGCTCTTAAGATCTGGAGGCATTACCTTTATGGGGTGTCCTATGAGGTTTACACTGATCATCGCAGCTTGCAGCATTTGTTCAAGTAGAGGGATATCAATTTGAGTGGCTTGAGTTACCAACGGACTACGATATTACCATCCTTTATCATCCGGGCAAGGCTAATGTAGTTGTGGATGCCTTGAACAGAAAGGTGGAGAGTATGGGTATTTTGGCATTCGTTTCAGCAGAGGAGAGTTAGCTTTGGACATTCAGTCCTTGGCTAACAGAATTGTGAGGTTGGATATTTCGGAGCCCAGCCAAATTCTTGCATGCGTTGCTGACCAGTCTTCATAGTTAAGCACATCAAGGCTTGTCAGTTTCTTGATCCGCACTTGTTAGTCCTGAGAGAGACGGTACTACGGGGTGGTGCCAAGGAGGTTACTATCGGCGAGGATGGTGTTCTACGACTCCAGGGTCTATGTGTTCCTAATATTGATGGGCTGAGGGTACAGATTCAAGAGGAGGCACACAATTCTCGATATTCCATCCATCCAGGTGCTACAAAGATGTATCGCGGCCTGAGGAAGCATTATTAGTGGCGGCGGATGAAGAAGGCCATAGCCGAGTATGTGGCGAGATGTCTAAGTTGCCAGCAGGTTAAGTATGAGCACCAGAGGCCAGGTGGCCTACTCCAGCAGATGACTGTACCTGAGTGGAAATGGGAGCGCATTACTATGGACTTCAAAGTTGGATTTCCGCGGACCTTGCGGAAGTTTGATGCAGTTTAAGTCATTCTCGACAGGTTGACCAATTCGGCACACTTCTTTTTGGTTGTGACCACGTATTCTTCAGAGAGGTTGGCCCAGATTTACATTCAGGAGATTGTTCGGTTGCATGGTGTGCCTATTTCCATCATTTCAAATAGAGTCCCTCAGTTTACTTCGCATTTTTGGAGACCAGTACAGAGTGAGTTGGGGATCGGGTAGAGCTCAACTCATCTTTTCATCCGGAGATCGACGGGCAATCAGAGCGGACAGTTCAAATCTTGGAAGATATGCTTAGAGCATGTGTGATCAACTTTGGATGGCAGTGGGATCGATTCTTGCCTTTGGCCGAGTTTGCTTACAACAATAGTTATCAGTCCAGCATCGAGATGGCTCCATTTGAGGCTTTCTATGGTCGGCGATGTCGTTCGCCCATCGGGTGGTTTGAGCCCATCGAGGCTAATTTATACGGTACGATTTCGTGAAGGATTCCTTGGAAAAGGTAAAGTTAATTCAGGAGCGACTTTGCACGGCATAGTCCAGACATAAGAGTTACGCAAATCAGAAGGCGCGTGATTTACTATGGTGGGCGAGAAGGTTCTCTTTAAAGTCTCGCGAATGAAGAGGATCATGAGTTTCGGGAAGAAGCGCAAGTTGAGCCCAAGGTTTATAGGCCCATTTGAGGTGTTGAGACGAGTTGGGGAGGTTGCTTATGAGCTTTCTCTTCCTCCCAGTCTATCGGGAGTTCATCTGGTTTTCCATATGTCTATGCTCTGGAGGTATCATGCCGACAAGTCACATGTGTTAGACTACAGCACGGTTGAGTTAGATGAGAGCCTGGGTTATAAGGAGGAGCCAGTTGCAATTGTTGATAGGCAGGTTCACCAGTTGAGGTCCAAGAAGATTTCTGCGGTAAAAGTTCAATGGAAGGGTCAACCAGTCTAGGAGGCGACTTGGGAGACTGAGTGGTACATGCGGAGCAGATATCCACACTTATTCGGCGCTCCAGGTATGATTCTAGACCAATTCGAGGACGAACGTTTGTTTAAGAGGTGGAGAATGTAACGACCCAACCGGTCGTTTTTCTTTCTAGATCCCCATTCCCCTAACTAAGACTCCTTGTATGTGCTTTTACTGTTTTATGACTTGCGGGGATGCTTAGTTCGGGATTTGGAAGGGTTCGAGTTAAAATCGGAACACTTGCTTCCTTAAAGTTGACTAAAAAGGGCTAAGTTTGACTTGAGTCAACGTTTTGAGTAAACGACCTTGTAACCGGGATTTGACGGTCCCAATAGGTTCGTATGATGATTTTGGACTTGGGCGTGTGTTCGGATCGGGTTTTGGATGACCCGGAAGCATTTCGGCGCTTAATATTGATAGTTGGCACATTAAAGGTTTTAAAGTTCTTTAAATTTGGTTTGAAATAGGATTCGGTGTTATCGAGGTCCAATTGGGATTTCGAGCCTAGAAATAGTTCCGTGTGGTGATTTAAGAGTTACACGCAAAATTTGGGATCATTCCGAGTAGTCTAAGTATGTTTCGGCGCGTTCGGGGTAAGTTGGAAGAATTTGAAGTTCATTAGTTGATTCTATTGGTTTTGGGTTGCTATTATTAGTTTTAATGTTGTTTTCCGCATTCCAAGGGTGCGAGCGAGTCCGTTTTATGATTTCAAACTTGTTGGTATGTTGGGCGGGGCGTCGGGGGCCCCGGATGCCAATTGGATGATGCGCGGAAGTCATGAGGCCTTGGATGAATAGCTGAAGCACCAGGTTTCTAGTGCAATCCCACCTGCGAGGCAATGGCCACAGGTACGAGCTTGCAGAAGCGGACCAGTGTAGGTTGCCCAGTGATCGCAGAAGCGGGGCAGGTACTGCACCTGCGAAGGCGCAGGTACGGAGCAAGCGATCGCAGAAGCGGAACAGGTCGTAGGTGCGACGCGCTCGCCATAGAACCGGGCTCGCAGAAGCGATCCGCTGGGCGCAGATGCGAAGGAGGCCGACCTGGGCTCGGTCCACACCTACGTGATTTTGTTCGCAGAAGCGGAACCACAGGTGCGGCAGTGGCATTGCAGGTGCGAAAAATCAATGGGCAGTGAGGTTCATTTAAGTCGGGAGTTAAGCCATTTTTGACTCATTTCTTTCATTCATTGCGCGATTTTGGAGCTTTTGAAGACTTTGAGGTAAGCGATTTCTATACAATATGAGTTTAAAACATAGATTATGGGTAGATTTTAATATATAAAATTATGAATTGTGGGTTTTGATGAACAACCTAGATTTTGATAAAAAATAAGATTTAAACACAAAAATGATTATGGAATGGGGTAAAAATTATATATTTGAGTTCGTGAGGTTATGGATAACAATTATCTTCGAACATTTCCGGAATCCGGGCATGTAGGCTCGGGGGTAAATTTTAGGAATCTTCCACTTTGGGTTGGGTAATTACTCCAATAGTTAGATTATGAACTTTTGAGTATATATTGATATATTTATACAATATTTGGCTAGTTTCGGGTTGTTGGCACCAAGTTGAGAATTTAAAGCATACTTGTGGACCGGAAGTGAGTTTGAGAACGAGGTAAGTCTCTTGCCTAACCTTGTAAGAGGGAACTCATCCCCTTAATTAGGTGTATTGTTATTGTGAATTACTTGTGTGGGGAGCTACGTACTCACTAAGTGACGAGAGTCCGTGCGTAGCTATATTTCATGAGTTGTCCGGGTATCCTAGGATTTACATCATGCTTTGATTGTACTATCATGTTTATAATGCATAATAATTGCCTTAAATAGAGCTGAGGTTAGGCATTATAAGGTTGAAATTTTCCAAGTTAGATTTCTTATTTTTGGAAAGAATTGAAGAATTCTATAATAACTTTGAGAAATCCATGTCCTCTGGCGTCGCAAGTATTTTCGCGAGTGAGGTAAATTCCTCTACTCTCATGGGAGCGGGCCGTTCGCCTCGACAGGTTAATAGATGCTCTATGGTTTGTGTCATTCGACCCTCGGCAGTGCACAGAGTATTTATATATATTCTTTTGGATCAGACCGTACGACCTCGGCATAAATCATGTGCAATAATACTCGGAGCCTATTATACTTGATATCGTTTTATTGGCTTGAGAGGTTACAATTGTTAAATGACAGAAATCGATGTGGGATTTATTATTAGTGAAAGAATTATTTATTCACTGCTTGTTATTGAGTTTTCATTATCATTTACATAGCCCATGCTTATTAGAATTTCGGTATTTTATTGTCAGCCCATAGTAAGTGTCGGAGTTGACCCCTCCTCACTACTTCTTCGAGGTTAGACTAGATACTTACTGGGTACATATTGTTTATATACTCACGCTACACTTCTGCACTAACCGTGCAGGATCTGAGGTGGGTGTATTTCGTTATCATCCCGGTGCGCACTCCTGATATTCCAGACTTAGCGGTGAGCTGCCTTCCGAGCCCATTCTGCAGCACCTGAAGTCTTACCTTTGTATTTACTTCCTATCAACTTTATTTCAGACAGCTTAGTGTACATTGTATATTCTACTAGTAGCTCATACACTTGTGACACCAGCTCTTGGAAATTATGCTAGTAGACACTTGGTGATTTTGAGTATTTACTACACCGTATTTGTTCTTATAATTGTTTACTCCTTATTTATTAAATTTCTCGCTTCTTATTTATTTAATAACTAAAAACCAACTATTTCTAAATTGTTAAAAGAAACAATCACATGGTTAGTTCACTGTTGGCTTGCTTAGCGATAACGTTGGGCGCCATCACGGCCTATAGGAGAAATTGGATCGTGACATACGTGGTCAATGACCATTCATGCCATAATAATGAAATTATTTTCTTATTTCATCTCAAACCTCTTTCTAGAGATTAGTGTCGTATATCCACTATCACTAGCACGTTCATATTCTTTCAAGAATGAATATGAATTCATAAATCACATGCTGTCACATTCACATCATGAATGGACCATAATCATCTCAATATGATTTACAAAATCTCATGTCAAATCGATGACAAATATTACTTTCAGAGAGTGAAGGATTATTTTGAGAATCCTTATTATTCTCATTACCACAGTGATGACGATTATAATTGCGTCTACTGCCACGTCCACATCCATTGATACATTCACGATAATAATTTGTCTCTTTCAAACTTATCGCATATTGCTACCACGATCTCATAAGGGAATGAGAATGAAGCAAATTCAATGGGACAGATTTTCACTTCTTGTGCCCATAATCATACATGAATTTGATCATGGTAAGACATGGAAATTTTACCACTTTGGGTGGTTATAATTTCTCACAAAATCTATTAGAGTTATAATCAAAATTTGTTGTCTTTGCTTGTATTTAAAATCACACTATAGAATTTCAAGAATTTAAAAGAGAAAAATAAGGTAAAATACTTACCTTAAATCCAGAATTATTTCCGAAAGAAGTTCATGGATCAATTGATTATAATTATGCTCAACATTATGTACAAGTTGAGCACCATGCACTTATTCCAAAGCTTGGTGACCAAAGGAGGTGCCTTTACTCAATTGGTTAGAGTCTCGTGCTGATAACGTGTTTAAAACAATAAAAGAAGAAGAAGAGTATTGCAGAGAAAAGTAGAGAGAGAGAATTTTTATTGATTTGGGATGAATTGCAATGGAATAGAACACCTCTATTTATATGAAAAAGTGGCTTAGCCACCAAGTAACAAACCCTAAGATCTCTCTAAAATATAGACATTCACCTTAAATACAATTCTAGTTATAACACAGATAACTATTTTCCGAAAGCACGACATATAATTTGAAATGGATGGAATAGTTTAAGTAACCAAAAGTAGAAGCTCTAAAAGTTTCAAAGCAAAACGTTAGTATTTTTGTTGGGACTCATTTCCTTTCGCTAAGTAATCTCTAAGTAAAACTTGAAGTTTCGAAGTCAAACTTTAATTCTGTTGGGGCTAACTATAAGCACAAGTAACTAATACTACTAATTTCTAAAGTAAAATCTTTTTGTGATGGAATTTAAAATACGCAATTTCTTTCCTTTTTCTATTTGTGTAATAATTCTTTCACGAGTCATATTTATTTGCTTGATATAAATATTCAATACGAATAAGTTCTTAACTAATTTTGTATTGGTATTTCATTACCAAATTACTTCACCATATTTTCTTATGTGTTCCTTCTATTTGAATGCCAATATCTCCAAAAAATTGCTAATATCTTGATACACCATCTCCTATAACTGACGCAAGCGTTTCGTCGTAACGGAACAATCAAGCGTCATAAGGGAACATATACGAAAACTTTTGTTTACAAAGAAGTACTTACTAGGTAAGAAAGATACGAATAAGTACATATAATTATCTAACATAGATGTCAAGTCATTTTGATTTCAAGTATATATATGTTAATGTAATAACATTTTTCTTTATTGCATTTTCTTCCACATTAATTGTTATATTTATATAAAAAATATTTTGTAAATTCAATTTATTTTTCCGCATGATTATCTAGTGCAAGATTTTGATAGACTGAACATGTACGTACAATTGATAACGTGTAAAGCACGTTTATAGAAACTAGTAAGTTAAAAATTCATAAGTTGGGGGTGATCAGCTTATGGCTTTTGCTTATTTTTGGCTTATAAGCACTTTTAACTTTACAAAGTGGGTGTTTGGCTAAGCTTATAAGCTGGTCAAACTGGCTTATAAGCACTTTTTGGCTTATCTACGCGTTTGGTAAAATTAAAAGTGCTTATAAGTTAAGTGCTTATAAGCCAAAAGCCATAAGTTGGTCTCCCCCAACTTATCAAATTTCAGCTTATAAGCACTTTAAGTTTGACCAAAATATTTGCTATTCTATCTCTAAAATACTTCTTTTTAAAACAAAACTCTTCATATACCCACTTCTTCAGCTGCATATTATTAATTTCAGCACTTTTATCCAAACACGTAACTGCTTATTTTTTAAATCAGTTTCAGCACTTAAAAGTGCTTATCAGCTTATCAGCTACTCTAAATCAGCTAAGCCAAACGGGCTCAAAACACATAACCGAAAAATGCTTATAAGCTGATTTGACCAACTTATAAGCTTAGCTAAACACTCTCTGGATAGAGTTGCTTATATCATAATATTCGCAACATGTAATCTTTCTGCAAGCAGAGGTGCATCATAATATTTGCGACATGTAATCTTTCTACAAGGTGGATGCACCGTTATGTATCGAGTTTATATGAATCCAATATTTCTTACACAAAATATAATTTCATGTGTATAATTTACTAAAACTTTACTAACAAATAGTATATTTGAATTCACAATTTTTAAATCGTAATGAGTTCAATACTAAAAACCTTAAAGACAGAATCACATAGACCTTAAATTCAGAATCCGCCTCGATCTAATAGTACTTAATTATTAATAACCTCAATATTGTATGGGACATTGTTCTGCTGAATAAGGGACAATGCTAGGTGTAAAAGTGCCAATAGCTTTCTTCTCTACCCCTCGCTTTAGAGAGGCATCTCGCGGACTGTGTGACAGGTGGTTCATTAATACAGCCACATACAAAGATGGTTAAGATATAAATATATTCTCAAAGGATTTTAGAAAAGAAATTTTTGGTTTTGTGATTGAGACAATTTTATTATCTGCACGACAAGAAAAAATAAGGACGATGTCATCAAGGCATGCAGACGATCAGTGAAGGACAAGAATACAATTAAGTCTAAATTCTTTCTTTATTTGTTCCAAGTTAGAACATTAAGCAACTTTATTAAGTACTTTTACTTGTTTAAAACGGCAAGTAAGAATTAACATGTTGCATTACACCAGTTAGCCTCTCTTAGTCTCAATCTTCAACAGGAAAATCTGGATTTTAATGGAGTACAATATGTGTTTAATAACAATATACAGTTCTATTTACACTTTGCTATAGTGCACATTCTGTTAGTACAACGTGAAGAAATTAAAAAGAGAAATTTCCTTCTCTAACAGTGTAAGCATAAACATGAATCCGCTTTTTGGGACAATCCAAGGGCCAAGTGTTGTGTACCAATAACTATCGGGTGCAACACAAGCGAGAGCCAACGGCAAAGCTGGCGCTTGCAACCCGCTGGTGTTCTGCAAATTTCGTATTTAGCAGCTGCATATTTAGGTAAGACCAACTAATGAACCTTGGGAAGTTGTTTCAATAACTTGATAAGCTCATAGGTCCTTATGTCTCGCCCATAATGGAGGCAAATGTCAAGTGGCGTTAGACCATCCTGCGCAACAAAACCATGTATTTTTCAATCGCTCTCTCAAATGAAAGCAAAAGACATGAGATCTTAAAAGAAAAGCAAGAAACAAGATCTCAAACCATACTAGAAAATAGTATCATCTCGATTTGCCAACATTCTAAAATAATTCCACATAGAACATGTACATTCTAGATAGACATCAAATGAATACATATAAAGTCCAAGCCATGAGATCTTAAGAAGCAAAAGCAATAAAACAAGAGTCAAATTTATTATGAAAGATTTTACCCTGTTCTTTAGAGTCTTATCAGCTCCCTTAATTAACAAAAGCCTCACTATATCAGTTCTCCGTGATTGAACAGCTAGATGTAAAGGTGTCCATCCATCCTGAAAGAAGAAGTCCTTCCATGTTCATATAAACCTAGACACGAGCACATAGGAGACCACCCAAAATATATTTCAAGATGACAATAAAAAATTAGTTGGCCATACATGATCTTGGAGGTTTATATCAACATTATACAAGAGAAGGATTTTTATCATCTGAGTCGATGCCGTTCGAACAGCATAGTGCATCAAGGTGGCTCCATCCTGTAATAAGTCAAGAAGATCATATTAGATTAATAGTGCATCAAGGTGGCTCCATCATGTTATAAGTCAAGAAGATCATATTAGACTAATAGCAAATGGCAACACTGACTATCCCAAAGTTCATAAAGAATGGAAATCACATAAGTAATGCTTATGGCTGACGATAAGCTAATACTGATACATGGCTCAATATGAGACAAAGTTTGGACAAGAGGAGAGAAGAAAAAGAAAAAGAATATGGTTGCATGGATGTTGATAAAAAGGAACCAACAAGACGTAATCAAGCATTTGTAGAAGCTTTTGCTCACTTTGTCACGTATAAGTGGATTTGCAGATTCTCTTAAAAGAAAGTTGAAAATAGCCTGCTTCTTGCCAAGAATTGCTTTGTGGATAGCTGTCAATCCATCCTGTAAAAAAGAATAAATCACAACTCAGCAGGAGCTAGGAAAAAGAAGACTCTACTTTCATCCTAGGTTATTCGTATAAGAACTTAAAAAATGTACTAATAAAAACAGCAAATATGGTGGAGCAGAAAGGACCATTCTACTGGAACTTATCACAACATTATGTACCTTGTCTGGAACATTAATATCAACGACGTGCTTCAACAAAGTGGTGAGAAGGTAAAACTCCCCGGAGGCCGCTAGAGTATGTAAGGGCTGCCATTTCGCCTGCGAGGTTTAGATGGAATTTAGCAATCTATCTAAACCTTCTATGTCAAGAGGTTTACTTGCACAAACTGCATTAAAGATGGAACACCAAGCTTGTACAGGAAAAGAAAATGTAGAAACAGAGCAGCGTTATATCAGCTTCAACACAAACGATAAGTGACAATAGCCAAGTATAGGAGAAAACATACAAGATGACGTAGAAGGCAGAAACTTACAGAGGTAGCAGTTGCCAAATCAGGAAACCGCTTGTTTAACAGGACCTTTTCTTCTTTACTAAACAGCTTACGAGGACCTACACAGATTAGTATAAAAAGTATGATGCCCAAAAAGGGAACAAATAATATACCATACTTCAATTTAAGGAGAAAAAGAAAGGGAACAACAGGACAAAACAATATCTGAATCTTATGGCGAAAGGTCATATCAGCTTTCTGGAAAGGTTTGAGATAAAAGGTGTGCACCGCTATTTAATATGTCCAATTTAAGGACAGGAGAAAAGAAAAAGATCATGCTTCAATATATGCATTAATCAAAAGCAATTAGCACGATAAATTGTAAATTCCTGTAAAAGTGGATACCAGTAAATAAGAATTAACTTTAAGCAATATAAGCCTGACAAGAATTTGTGCCTAAGATTTGGAAACAAAAACAAAAGAATGTGGATAGAGGAGTTTCTTCAAAAATAGAGTTTCTCAAAACTTCTTCAGGCTGGCAACGACGAGAAGTCAGAAGATTACGATATAACAGGGGCCAATAAGAAGATTTACATCTCGTCCAAAATTTCTGAGAGTCGCTAAACGCAACAAAGTAATGGCATTAGGAAAAATGCTACAAGTATGAGATAATAACTTCTAAGCAAGCCACAGACATTTACATTAGTACTTCTGCATCAATTTGTCCATACGTTTTTTAGTGCTTAGAAACACCAACTATACTTAAACGTATTGGCAGGCTAATGGCTACTAGTGTTTCGAGATTTAATAGTTTCAAACTCTCAACAAATGTGTTAATCGATGCTTATATCATTATATCACCACTGGCAAATAGTTATACATGTAGTAGGAGTAATAACTAATTACTCAATAGAAGAAAGGAAATGTGGTTTAATTTTATATTCTGTATGCTATGACACAATCACACAACATTTTAATCAATAGTAAGTGCTGCCTTCACGGATATTCGGCATATACATTTCTTTTCACACTTCCTACATACTTTAAAAGTCCAAGTCAACAATGCCAAGTTGGAAAGAATCAACTCAACTCAACTCAATTAACAAGTGTTCGACCCAATGACAAACTCATTGTTTTAGAAAATACAAACTCAATTAATTTAGATAGTTATCGGATGCTTTGCTAGGCTAGTCTTTAAGGCTCGAATTGTTTATAAAATTATCTTAATCTAGCATGAGTTTATATACCATTTTGTGGACAAAGTCATTTTCCACAAGGTCTAGAAAAATAGGTACTCCATACAATATACATTTCGTTCAAAAGGTGAATTGCTTTAATGAGCTGGCATGTAAAAGATCTTAACTCAGGCCTCTCTCAGTTCAACGGAATAGCCCAAATTTAATAATTCTCTGTTCCGTTTTACATATTACTACTATTATTTGGAGAGTCAATCTGTTTTTCCCTTAACTCGGTCCACTCTTCAGTTCAACCGGGACTTGCCCCAGTTTAGTACTCACATATCTCATGTTATATAACACTATTACTATCTCTTTTCTTTGACCATGTAAAGATATTTAAATATCAAATTTGAAACTTGTAGTACATTTTAAGTAGTTTCAGAAATGTAAACATTATTTCCTAAACATTGTGAAACAGATGTCCAAATTGAAACAGGAAAATGTAGAAGCTTTGGCTCTAATACTTGAACCTAGTCATAAAGATAACCATACCTTCAGAAGTTTTAGCGGCATTGGCTTCATAAATCCCACTATTGAAAAACTCCGTAATATCTTCCAATCCACCACCATAAACCGCTGATCTTGGATTCCTTGGCATTACCCTTTCACTCGAAACCCTCAAAACGGAGCTCTCCTCTTCACTTTCACTCAATTCAACATCTTTCTTATCCCTTTTATTAACCTCCGAAAAATCTGGTTTTTCAAGTATTAGCGGTTTCAATTGCTTCAATTTTTCTTCCCTCGCTTTTAAATACTCCTCAATGCTATTCCCACTCACATTACCGTTTTCACCAATTGGCCTCAAACCTAGTCTCTTTTTCTCCACGCGTTGCCCAAATTCCAATTGCTGCGCAAGTTTACGCCTTTCCTTTTTCGTAATATTAATTTCCCTCTGAACTTCGACCCATTCATCCGGAATTAAATTTTCGGATTGAATTTCTGTTTTTTTCTTGTTGTTTTGTGTTTGTGGTTTATTTTCGGGTTTCTGGATAATAAAAGGGTCTTCGAAAACTCCTTCTTCGAAGACTAAGCAGTCGCCGATTACGTGTTCTTCTTCTTCATCTTCGTCTTCGATGGGGAATTGGGGTTGATAGGACTGGAAATGGAGAGAATGGGAAGGAATTTGGGACTGAAAAGTCTTTTGGTGAAAAGTTAGGGGTAAGTTGAGGAAATGAAGTTGAGAGAGCTTGGGTAGTGAGGAGGATAAAGGAAATGGGGGAGTGAAGTTTGGAATTCGAGGGTTTAAGATAGCTGTTGGTGACATGTTTTGCAGAAACAGAGGGTGGATATAGATGATTAGACGAAGACGAAACTGGATTTTGTATCTTTAAGTCGCACAGATTCTGAAGAAATGGTATAGCATGATTATGGTTTAACAGGCCCGACCCAACTAAACGGGCAGGCCCGCTCGAGGCAGAGAAGGTAAAATTTAGAGAAATTTTCATAAAGTACTACCTTTTAGTAGTAATTAGCCATCTATAGATACCATTTGCTATATTACAGATTATAGATACCTTTTATGTGGTTATAAGATGTATTTGATGTATTTAAGCTATTGTATTCATGAATACAGTAGCAAAGACTGTATTCACGGCGTGAAATAGGGGATTACACTGTTTTTAAAACGGAAAGTGAATCAATTAACATAATAGACTCCTAATATAACTCAACAAACTCAATTATAACACACAAATTTTGTATTTTCAGTTATAAAAAATTTTCTCAACCGAAAAATATCCCAAAAACATAGCAATCTTCAAAGAAATTATATAATACATCTGAATACATAAATTATATTTATTAAAAAAAAAAATATGAATACATTCATGGCATATAGCGAGACAGTGAATACAATGAAATACATAGAATACAGCGGGATACATTGAAATACAATAAGAAAAAAAGACAGTGAATACAATGAAATACATGGAATACAACGAGATACATTGAATTACAATGGAAAAAAAGACAATGAATACAATGAAATACATGAAAATACAGCGTGATACGTTGAAAATACATTGAAATATATTAACAGAAAATCAAGTTGCTCAGCCCCAAAATCAGTCGTCTTTGTTCAAAAACAAACCCTAATTTCCGACAAATCCGACGTCGAGCAAAAATCCTGAATCTCAAAGTTCCCACGCTGTCGTCGATCGAGGCTTCATCTCCTTTGGATTTGCCCCCATGGCATTGGAGAGTTCAGTACTCGAAATCCCATAGAGATTGAATTTGAATGACGAAATTGATTTGTGGGGACTGATTTTGAATGACGAATTGAAAGTCTTAAACAAACGAACGAAAGAAGACACTTAAACTATTAGGATCGAAAGAAAGAAGACACTTGAAGACTTCAAACACACAAAACAGTGATAAACAAACAAAACAAGTAAACTATTGGGATCGAAACAATACAGATTTTTAAAGAATTTTTTGAACGGCGTAGCAGAGAAATTTTAATGGGAAGGGAAGAGAATGGGATGTATCAAAGTAGAGAGAGAAAGAAAAAAGTGTAACTGATTAGCTATTTAGTGGCTTAGGGCTAGGAAGTAACCAAAATTAAATATTTTACTATAAACCTTAAAAGGTATCTATAGAATATTATATTTTTAAATGGTATTTATTTATAATAAATAAGGTGTTAACCTTTGCTATAGGAGGTAAAAATTCCTAAAATTTATCAATGACACAGTTATCCACAAAAACAAAATTATTTATCCTTATCTACTTATTTATTTTTCTATCCATCAAACTAATTACTTACCTATAATAGTTTTGGTGAGGAATTTTCTCTTTTTTCTCTAATTCTTTTTTATTTCTATGTTTTTTTCCTTTTTTTTTCTTTTCTCCTTTTCTTTTTTCTCGTTTTCTTCTTATTTTTTTCTTTTTTCCTTTTCTAATTTCATTTAACTTCTTTTTTATATGCTTTTTCTCTTCGTAATCTAATTTTATTTACTGTTTTCACTATTTTTTATTATTCTTTTTTTATACAATAAGAAAAAATAACTGATATAGTAAATATTTGTTCATCTTTTTTTAATATAACTAGTATAATATACCTTTTGTCTTTTTTCTCATTTTTTAAATTCAATTATTAAACTTAAATAATATCAGTTGTCACTTGATCTAATTCACTAAATATCACACTGACTGCTGCTGAGCACCATAAATTACATAATCAGATTCTAAGAATCAACACGTGATTGCCATGCAATGATGCAAACCTTGATCTCCTTCCCTACAAATATCAGTACACACTCTATCATTAGCAGTAACACAACCAGTTATGGAGCAAGAAAACATAATCTACGGCCTCCAAATCTCCATATATACTAGTTAGAATAGAAATGATTATAAAATATTGAAAAATGCAATAAAAGTATAAGTAGCAAAAAAGACTTCTAGTACCATATGATACCAATAGGGTATACAAATAAACCAACAAAGTATATGATTGCTCTTGAATATTGCTACACCTATCTGCGACTGTACAACTGTATCAAAACATTTAAGGATGCAATAAAAGTATGAGAAAATTACATGCTCGCATTGCAAGCTAAATATTCGCAAAGCAACTTGCTCATTCCGTATAATAACAGGATATATAGTTGTACGGGGTCGTTCCAACAATTGCCTATAACTATAAAAATTATTACATAACACACATAATCTATATCCATCGGCCCAAAAAATTCCAGCACTACAATCATGTTCATATAAATAATTTCAGAATAGTAATCACTTAAAAAANCTATATGACTATACTACTATTACATAACACACATGTATAAAGAGAAAAATAAAAAAATAGTATACCACATATTAATATAATAAAGTTTTCAAGATATTGTACTATATTACTATTATTAAAAGAAAATCAAATAGTGTACCAATTAAATGCAGCTAATACAACCAAAAAAATAATTCAACTAGCATATGATACCAATATAGTATATAACTATACTAATAGGGTATATAGTTGTACAGGTTCATTCCAACAACTGCATATAACTATAAAAACTATTACAATACACAAAATCCATATCATAGGTACAAGAAAATCCAACACAGCAAAACATGATCATGTAAATCATTTCAGAATAGAATTCACTTAAAAATGCAGCTAAAACAACCAAAAAATATTTTAACTACCATATGATACCAATATGACATATAATAATACCAATAGGGTATACAGTTCTACTAAATAATTCCAGGCAACTATATATGACTATACTACTGTTACATAATACACATACATAAAGAGAAAAATCAAAAAATTCACATATTAATATAAGAATATATTTCAAGATATTGTACTACAATATTATTATATAGAACAAACGCATAAAGAAAAAAAATCAAAATAATTACATGATACACATGCATAAAGGAAAATTAAAAAAATTCAAGATACTATACTATTTTACTATTACTAAAGAAAAATCAAATAGTGTATCAATTAAAATAGCTAATACAATTAAAAAATGTTCCAACTAACATATGATACCAGTATAATGTATAGTTATACCAACGGAATATACAATTGTACGCATCAATTATTAAACTGAAATGATATCAGTTGTCATATAATCTAATTAACTCAATGAGAGCTTATGCAATGAATAATACCTCCATGGAATTTCGTTAAATAGTTCATTTAGAAAAGTATTTGAAAAATAAATGAGAGCTTCGTCTAAATTTTGAAAAAAGGACATGGATATTTCAAAAAATTGAAAAAGGATCCAATTATAACACTATATTGTTGCAGTATATTGTATACTATTACGGTGTAATGTTGTCATATATTGTATATTATTACAGTAAATTATATACTATTATAGTATATTGTTGCACTATGCTGCAATAAACTGTATAATATAGCAGTATACTTTTATAGTATATATATACTGTAGTGGTATACCGTTGGGTTACCGCGTTTTTCTTTTATAATTTTCAGCTGAAAAATTCGATTCGAATCACCTCAAATAAGCTTCAAATGCGACAAAATTTCAATATGAACTTCCCAAAAGGTACTATAAATAATATTTTATAACACCCACTTCGAATCGAACAACAAAACTTCAAAAAGGAATTTTAAATTCAAGTATTTCAAGCTCAACAATAGTGGGTCTTCAAACACACACAAAAGTCCAGATTTGGAGTTTGAAAATGAGTTTAACAAAAAAATCTTTGAAAATAACTTTGAGCACAACATCCAATTAAGTAATCGTGTTTTTAGGTGATTATTACGAGGATCACGCGGAATAATACATGTGCCTTCTATTTAATCAGCCAAAAAAAAAAAAAGACAAATAAATTTCTTAAAATTCCATGGGAATGATACATAAAAAGAAGTTGCAATTCACATGTACACAATGTAGATAAAGAAAATTAAGAAAAGAATACGATGAAATACGAATGAAAATGTTTCAATTTTGAAAATGTGGACAGCACTTGGACAAAAATTTATGATAATCCTTTTGAAATTGTGGTATGCACGGCAACCGAGAGTTTCTCCGATCAACGTATTCCTCTTGTCCATTTTTCTCACTGCGAATACCCTATTTTATTTTTATTTTTATTTTTTAAATAATTATTAATATATTTTTCTACAGTAAAAGTACATATCATAGACGGAAAGATAGTCAAAAGTAATGTAATTCAAGTAATAAAATAAAAAATAAAAGGAATAGATTTGTATTTTCCACATGCCCCTCACGTGGGGTAAAGCAAATTAAAAGGGAAATAGAAAATTGAATAGTCTGGTAATAAGTTTGTGCTGTATAGATAGAAATTGTAATTACTTTTCAAGTGGGCAACATCAAGTAATTATTTTGGCCTCGATAGGCACTATGCGTTATTTCTTCAACTTAAAACACAACACCACATATAATTAAAATATTTATTTTATATTGTACACTTACTTTATAAATTTATTTTACCATATATATTTACTTTATAAATTTATTTTAATTATTTACTATTCCACGTTTTAAGAGACTGTAATCTTATACCTTTTCTCTCTCTGTTTTCTTTCTTTTTCAATCTCTCCCTCTCTCTTCACTACCCAATTTAATTTGAATTTCTCTGCAATTATTATGTTTTAATCCTGATAGCAATACCTTACTTAAAATAAGTAAGGTTAGTTTCAGTGTTATTAATAGACGGGGTAAAATATCTTACATTTGGCATTCCATGAGCCTTTCATCATTATTTCTTAGGAGTATCAGTTATTATATTACTCTTGTACTGTCTTTGATGAGCACAATAATGTCATAACTCTCAACTTTTACTGAGATGATCGCTTAAATAAAGCTTTCATTCTATTATTAGCCACAAAAGTGTCGATCCACCAAAGTTACATTACCCCTATCAAATAACTCTACAAAAAAACCCTCCATGGATACTCAAGTTCCATTCCTAATGAACCACCAAAGCTAAGGTGATTTGACACTTTTCGTCAACTCAACCGGATTCTCATTTAATTCTAAATCCACTGTATTAGATATAGGTTACGAAATACACAACACGGGTGTTGATTTAACCCCGTTATTAGTGATGACTCTTGATTACCCAAAATTCCGTAATTAATACCAGCCCAAAAAAAAAGCAAATCAAAAACCTCAAAAATGGATCAACCCACCAAACCCACAATCGTTCTGATTTCCACCCCTCCGCCACAACACCACACCCCGACGCCTTGGCTGGAGATTGCACTCCACGGCCAGGGACTGTGTACAATTTTCAGCTGGGAAAAAAGACGATAACTCTCATCATCCAAAACTCGGCCCATCTAGCAAGGGTTACAACAGAAACGCTAAACAGGGGCTTGACGACAAAGCTCAACTGTGGCAATTAATGATTCTATAGAGGAGCTTTAACCCTCTGCAGCCAACCAACGACACGATATCAGTGCACAACCTCAAGAAATAGATTTTAAACTTCATCCCCTTCTTCCCAGACCTAGCAAAATCAGACCTAGCGACGACACCCCAGTTCTCAGTGATGGAACAATGGCCTCAACAAGACCTTTCGTCTTCAACGCTAGAGAAACAACAATCACCTCCACTGGGGAATATCTCGAAAGAGATAACGAAATCTTTAGAGATACTCAAAATCCAGAAAACCACCAAGGAAGGAACCCTAGAGCTCTTACTACCTAATGAGAACGGACTCCCTATGGTTAGATATAGTAATGGCAGTGGAGTTCAATATGGATTACAGCAAGACGCTGATTCTACTCTGTCCCAAAACTCTTTCCAGATTTGGATTGGACATGTCCTCTCATCAGAGCCAGGGGTAACCAAACCACTGTTGACTCTGACTCCAGTCATGAGTCTCAGATGCCATTAGCGAGGAGGAAGGAAATGATGCCTACCCCGGGGAAGGAAAAGTCACTGACAGGAACTCCCCAAACAAACCCAAACCCCCTAATGAACTTCATAATATGGAATGTTAGAGGGGTAAACAGTGTGGAGTTCAGAAGACACTACTCAGAGATGATCAAAATGCATAAACCGGCCATGCTAGTGTTGTTGGAGACCAAGATGGCAGATCAGATGAAGCTCACTGAGGATTTGCAATATGACATGCATATCAAGTTCCCATCATTGGGGCACTCTGGAGGCATCATCATTATGTGGAAAGAAAACATCCTCCAAGTAGATGAATTATCAGTCACACTACAAGGTATTCATGCAATAGTCAAGGTATTACCTTCCAATCCCCCTTGGTTTTTTTGGGCTATTTATGCAAGTAACTATCTAGAGGATAGGAAAACTCTTTGGAAAAATCTGATAGATATCTCTAACAGCATAAGTGGTAGTTGGTTTGTGGGTGGAGACTTCAAAAAAGTATTGAAAGCAAGAGACAAATTTGGTGGTAACTGCATTAACACCAACAGAAGTAATCTGTTATAGAATTGTATTAACCAGTGTAGAATAGTTGACATAGGCTGTAAAGGAAGTAAATACACTTGGTCTAACAAGAGATACAAAAATGGGACTAGCCTAATCCTAGAGATAATTGATAGGTGTTTCGCTAACAACTACTGGATAAATGAATTCCTTGAAGCTTCTGTAACCCATTTATCTAGGACCCACTTTGATCACTCCCTTCTTCTTATGCTTCATAATAGCACCTAAGGTGTTAATATTAAGCCCTTTAGATTTGAGTCCATGTGGTGCAGTCACCCAACCTTCCCTGCCTAATCCAGGGTTCCTTCCCAACACACTCCACCTTAATCCATTCATCTCTAAGATTCAAGAATAATGTCATCAATGTGAATACGCATACCTTTGGTAATATATTCCACAAAAAAGAAGAGTCTGTTGGCCAAGATTGCTGGCATCCAGAAATCTCCTAACTATCAATTTAGTCAATTCCTTCTAAACTTGGAAAATACTCTAATTGAGGAATTAGACTCAATCCTAAAAAATGAAAAGGACTTTTGGAGATTGAAAGCTAAGATAAACTAGCTCTTTAATGGGGATGCCAACACTAGGTTCTTCCATACCTTTACTCTAAATAGAAGGAGGAGGAACATGATCCTCTCCCTCAAAGATGAGGCTGGGAACTGGCAGTATGAACCACATGAAATCAAAGACTCCATTTCCAGTTTTTTCAAGAACCTCTACACTTCCTCATACACTCAATCCCCTTCTCCACTACCAATTCTGCCCTTTAGAGTCTATCACTATCCACTGTGCAAAAAGCCAATCTGGCTCTCCCTCTTAGAGATAGTGAAATCAAAAGAGCAATATTCACATTCAAGCCCTTCAAAGCCCCAGGACCTGATGGATTACATCCCTTCATTTACCAGAAGTACTGGGACATTATGGGGATGGATGTCATCTAATTCTGCAAAGAATATTTCTCATCTAAAATAATGCACCCCAGTATGAATTAGACCCTCCTGTGCTTAATTCCAAAATGCCCTCAGGCCTCCGTGCTTAAGAATTTCAGGCCCATAGGTCTATGCAACATTGTCTTCAAAAGTGTGACTGGAATCCTAGTCAATAGAATCAAACCATACCTGGCCTATATTATTGTCCCCAGTCAGGCAAGCTTCCTCTCCGACAGGAGAGTCTCTGACAATGCTATCATTGTCCAGGAATAAATCACCCACTTTGGGAGAATGAGAGGCAAAATACCTTGCATGATCCTAAAGATTGACTTGGAGAAGGCCTTTGATAGAATTGAATGGTCCTTTATCATGGACAATATCCATGCTTTTAACTTCCCTACTAACATCATTAACCTTATCATGTCATGGGTAAGCTTCTCCTCCATTTCTATTCTAGTGAATGGGGATCAAACCACCCTTTTCAAACCTACTATACACATCAGGCAGGGGGATCTCCTTTCCCCTTATTATGTGCATGGAAAGACTCTCCAGGTCAATTGATGATGCTGTCCAGAATAAGGAGTGGTGCCCAATTAGCATTAGCAGGTCTAGTCCTAAGATCTCTCACCTGTTCTTTGTTGATGATCTGACTCTTTTTGCAAGAGCTAACCATAAAAACTGCTCCACAATCATTAGCACTTTAAGCTCCTTCAATCAGGCTTCAGGCCTAAAAATCATTGTCACAAAGTCAAGGGTATTTTTCTCTGCCAATTACCAACCCCACCAAATGAAGACCAACTCCAACAGCCTATCCATTCAGGCCTCAACTACCTTTGACAAATACCTGGAGTTCCCTATATTTCATAAAAGGCCTGTCGACAATGATTTCCAATATTATCGATAACATGCACTCCAAAATGGCTTGTTGGAAAATTAACCTTCTAAACATAATTGGGAGAAATACCCTAGTAAAATCCTCTCTAAACAGTATTCCTAGCCATGTCATGTAATTCATCAATCTTCCTTAAAAAAATAAAGGAAATTGATAAAATACAAAAGAATTTTATCTGGGGCACTACACCAAATAGGAAGAAAATGCACCTAGTAGACTAGGACACTGTCATCAAGCCTAAGATCTAGGGAGAGCTAGGAATACAAAGGGTATAGTTGAAGAACAAAGCTATCCATTCGGGCCTTTCCTGGAGGCTCTTTCATAACACCTCTTCCCTTTGGGAAGAAACTTTGATTGCCAAGCACTGCAACTGGAGACACCCCCCCCCCCAACCCAAAAAAAAAGAAGCAAAATTCTCCACTTGGCAGTTCATTCTCAAAGGTTGGGAGATATTTACACAAGCCAGAAGATTGGTGGTACACAAAGGGAACAGAGTCAGCTTCATCAATGACTCCTGGATCCCAAACCATCCATCAATTATGTCCATGATAGAACGTCTCCTCACTCAAGCTGACCTGTCAACCACAATTGCCACCATCTACAACAATGGGGTTTGGGATACCTCCCCCATCTCCTTGAACATCCCTCCAAACATCATAAACACCCTCTTAACCACCTTTATTCCACTCAATCCCATAAAGGAGGACAAAATGATATGGGAAAACACCAGTAATGGCCTCTTCAGCACCAAATCTACATATACCCTCCTTGCCAACATGGCCTTCTAGAAGGTGAAAAGGTATAGCAACACCTACTTATGGATCTGAAAACTGAAGGACCCCAATAAGATCAAAACATTCATATGGCTCCTTTACCATGAAAGGCTTCCCACAGGGGCATATCTCCACAATATTAGGGTTCATTGTAACCCAATGTACTGTTGTTGCAATGATGCTCTCGAAACCTCTGCCCACTTCTTCTTTGATAGCCCTAATACGAAATCATTCTGGCAATAATTAACCTCAAAGAGTACCACTATAGCACAAACTCAACATTTCACATTCACTCACAGGGCCTGGGCTACCACACGGTCAACTCTCAAAAGAAAGCCATTCAACAACATCCTTAGTTGGGAAGATCTATTCCCCTTTAGCTTCTGGAAGATCTGGATTACCAGGAATAATAACCTCTTCAACAATAAAAAAAATGTGATCCCTACTTTTATTATTTTGGCAAAGGCAACTAAGTATATCACTATCTCAGCAAACAAACCACCCACAAAAGAAAAAGCCAATTAGGTCAAATGGACTCCCCCATCAAGAGGACATTATAAGCTCAACACTGATGGGGCAACCATTGGGAATCCTGGTAAGGGAGGTATGGGGGTAATTTTCAGGAACTCTAGCGGAAACTAGGTTCTGGGTTTCATGGGAAGCCTACACCACACCACAAATACACAAGCCAAACTTCTTGCTGTTCTAAAGGGATTGAAGATTGCTGATCAAAGAAGACTCATACCACTTGAAATCAACACATACTCGACTGAGGTAATAAGAATGCTTAACTCGGGTAACTATGTATTTGACTCAATTATTTTTGAATGCAGGTCAATAATTCTAAGACTAGGAGACGCACAACTACAGGGAGACGAACAAAGTAGCTAACCTGATGGCAAAGGAGGGTGCAAGCAAATTTTTTTTTTTGGTAACACGGAACGATATTCTAGGTAGTGAAAAATAATAGGTACTCAGTAAAATAATAAACACTACATTATGATAAAAAGACGGGGCCCTTTTATGTAGAGAACTTAAACCTAAACAGTTAAGACTTCCTCCCGATGAAGTCCATCTTGGCCCTGGGGCCGTGGACTTCTTGGAATGGTCAATTCTATGAAGGTGTGTATACCTGGTTAGAGTATCTCGTTTGGTATGCTCAACAATCAGTTCACCCTCTATTGAATCTTGATTTGATGGTCCAGACCTCTTGAAAAATTATATGAAAATCCTCATCTCTGAGTCCTTTGTAGAAAAAACCATTCATAAAAGTCTAATACTCCTAACAGATACATTTTAGATCTAAGAGCTCCTTTCTCTTTCATTTTATGTAGTTCACAGAGAAGTGTTGAACGTCCAACTAGAAAGAAGGAACTCGGTCTAAAGTCTGAAGTTAGGTTCTTGCAGTTCAAACTTGAAATTTGAAGAGGCGATTAAATGTTAAACTTTTTGTAAACTCAAGCTATTCTTTAAGTAGCGGGTGCTAAAACTGACTATTATGCACTTGCCCCGGACATTGCTTGTTTAATGATGTGCCCAACATGGAAGAAGATTTACTTCGAGACTGGAGACACACATATCTCCTTACAATTTTCTTTGATAACGATAGTATCCGAATTTGAACCCCTCCATAATTCACTTCCATTGGGCGTCATATATCTTCTACCTATAAATACAAATTCTAAATCGACCTATAGAACGTTGCCCTATAATGGGCATTTCATAGCGTTTAGAGACCAAGCATTTTAGAGATCAAGAAATACCCCTGAGAACAGGAAAAGATGTTCACGAATCTTTGAAGAAATCCTCAAGGAATCAGGAAGAAGAGAAACAAAGCAAACACTACAAAAGAGCTAGCCAAAATCATCTCCGAGTCCAAAAAGAAAATTGTGGTATACTTGTTACAGGACCATAAGAAAGTTGTGGTATACTTATTCCAGGACCATACTACGTTCCGTTCGTGCAAAACTACAAGAATTCCCTCTTGATCATTGCAAGCATCATAACACGGCCTACAAATCATTTATTCAAGCAAAATGATAATTTCATCTTGAAGAAAAAGGCAAACTAAGATATAAGAGGACAAGAATCGAAAACTTCATCAGACCATAATTCCAGCATCAGCACTAGAACTAAATTTCCCACGGTTTGTGATTTCATATTGTTCAGTTTGCAAACAAAGGTAAAAGTTAAAAGTTAGCTCTACATCAGCACAATGAACAAACACACCAAATATTCATTCATTAATAGCATAATACTTCTTCCCACTCTACACACCAAAATACAAAGATCCTCAGTAGCAGTTTTCCCTTGCATCTAGGAATTCATAGGACTTGATAAACTCCTATCTTGGACCACGAGCATAGCCCCTTTCATAAGGAGAATACGACCTAGAACGCTCCCTTCTTGACCTTCCCCCATAAGGTGAGCGCCTAGGAGAATAATCTCGTCTGCTTCTATATGGTGAATGCCTTGGAGATCTTCGGTACCCATAGTCCTCACGGTCTCTATATCTACCACGGTCACCACGACCTTTGAACAAAGCAACCAATAGTTAAAGAACTTTTGCAATTACTCTAAATATGCAATACAAACTTGTACAAAAATAGGAACACTCACCTTCACCCCTTGCGTTCTTAAGCCCGAGATAGTGACCAGGTGTAGGAGTCCTTGCACGTTTCCTTCGAGACTGAAAAATATATAATGTTTCAATATGGGAAATCTGAACAAAATGCACATTTACATCCAAAAGAAATAGGATATATCTAGACCAAACAATGTAGTCCTTGTTGTAATAAAGAATGAACACAACATTCTCTCATCTGGGCAACGAAATCAGATTCATTTACTTTCCCTTCCATACTTGGTAAAGAGGTGGCACAAGCACATGACAATACTATCTTAGTTGTGAAATAGAGCAGGTTAGTTATTTAAACATGTTTTACCACAGGAAGAAAAGATGGAAGATAGAAACCAATGTCAGGTATGCGATACCATAAAAGCTTGATTAGATTGTTGATAATGACCGTTGATTAGTTGAGAGTTGAAAGTATTTCCCGAGGTAATGCCAAGTATGCGATAGCATAAAAGCCTGTTTAGATTGTTGATAATGACCGTTGATTAGTTGAGAGTTGAAAGTATTTGCTGAAGTTGTATAGTTGTTGGGCAATATAGTTGCTAAGTTTAGTTGATCAGATGCATGTGAAAAGCTGTTTTAGCAGGCCATTGATCAAGCTGAGTGAATATAATGTTGCAAGGGAAGAACTGTTCATCTTTGATTGCTGCCAACAAAACTGACGCAATGTCTTCTGAATATAACCAGAAAGCCTCCAAGTTAAGAAAACAGATATGCAATCAAATAGGAAGCACATAGTTCACCACTCAGTGTACAAGTAACTAACCTTTTCCACTGTTATGTAACGGCCTTCAAGAACTGACTGATTCAGGTGTTTAATGCAGCGATTAGCATCTTCAAGAGAATCCATCGTTATAAAAGCAAAACCACGAGAAATCCGAGAACGTGGTTCCACGACAAGAAAAACTGATTTCACCTAGAAAAAAAAATTGTAAAAGCAATTGAAGAAATTGATAATGGTACAATGGTAAGCTATTCTGATCAAAATGCCACCGAAGATCAATCTGTTGTTGTACATATTGACGAGACCCTACTCACGGATAACACAATACTCCTGGTTTTGGAGGGAAAAAATCTTTCCGTGTGCCAGGAAGAGCTGGAGGAGAGGGAACTGGATAAGGAATAAGAAAATAACTTGGCAATACGCATACTAATAATAACCAACCTTTCCCTCCTTTGAGAAATGTTCCTCCAGGTCCCTTTCCGTCACCCTTGTAGATAAACCAGTCACATAAAGTGTGTTTCCAGGATTAGAAACTTCTTCCCTGAATAAGTCATAGAGGATAAGATAAGTAGCTTCAAAACAAGCCATCAACACACACACTAGGGCATAAGTTCCAGGTAATATGCACGTATCTCTACAATAAGAAATACTAAGTCAGATTAGAGCTAAAGTTCCAACAGACCTTCCACGACTTCTTGACCTTGATCTGGACCTGGATCTTCCCCTTGGCCTCGAATATGATCCAGGTGGGGATCTAGACCTTGACTTTTCTTCCCAAGGAGAAGGAGAGCGCGAATACCTATTCCATAAACAGATAATGGAAAAAAGTTAAAACAACATATTAAAAGGATACTTCAAATAATGGACTGCCTTTTTTGCATGTAAGACTTTCATACAAATCATAAAGGAACCTTCAATGGAGTCATCTTTTGTATTAAAACATTAATATTGCTTGCTTTATACTCCAAGAAATTGCAGGTCTTCCGACACAAGTTCCTTTGTGTGATTTTAGGTCTATCTTGTCCCCTTTTAAAACCTTCACTCATATGGTTTCACACCTACAAACCGGTGCAACTTTAGGTCAACCATTCTCACAGTTTAACCTCTATGTGTCCTACTTGCACCTTCTGCTATACGTGATTATGTTTAATCTTGTATGACTGCACGTTCATCTTAACATTCACATTTCTACGATATCCTATAATGTCAATTGGCACTAATCTGAATGTCTATTTTCTCAGTCAAAATTCAAACCATAATCATCCAAAAGCTTATTCAAATGGTCTCAACTACATAAATTCCTCCTATATATCACATAACCAAATAGATCTACCTCGCACTAGAGTCATAGACAAGTAAACATAAAACATCATATCAGAAACCCTAGCATACAACAAATAAATGCAAGTACCAATTTCTAAGAGCAAGATGCTTCAACATAAAAATCAAAAGACATATGGGGAATTGATAACAGAAACAAAGCCTAACCTTTTGCGAGGAGAATCAGCCTGCAAAGAATCAAACATATGTTCAATTAGTTGAATTGGCAACAATAATCAGAGAAAAATGGATTAATGTAATCTCTGCCTAAAACACACAAAAACACATACTGATACACGCAGGAAGATGAATCGTAGGTAGGACGAGAGAGAGCTCTTACCATTTCCCAGGAGACGAGAAAACCCTAAATCGCCAAAAGGGGGAGAAAGGGAAAGCGATGTAAGGTGGCAATTATACTTCAGACTCGTGCCATAATAAGTACAAGAAAATTAGGTGAACACCTTAAATTACATTTATACCCCAAGGCTTTTATAAATATTACATATATTAGGTAAGTATTTGCCTACCCCCTTATGTTTCTCATTGTTGAGAGGAGCACAACTAAAAACTTCATCCACAAATACATGGTTTTTTCTAAGGGATTCTTACGGAAATGTCTCAAAAAGCCTCAACTTATCAATCTCTAGTCATTAATTATAGATTTATCAAAACTAGCTAAATACATATAAAATTTGAAAATCCGCATAAATAAGGTTCTTTCTCTCCAAAAATCACACACAAAGATCCCTTTCATATTTTCAAATGTGATTAGCAACATTAGATACAAGACGGAAAGAAAATTTCATGAATGAGGTAGAAAATAAAGTGATAAAATAAGAAATATATATACAAGATCTCAAAATCTAAGCAAAAAAGAACTTTGTTCAATGGGTATAGTTAAGAGTCATCGAAAACATATACGTGAGTCAATATACAAAATTTGAGGATGATTGGAGGTGATTTGACTGATTTGATATCAAAATTCGTAGTTAAAATCGAGTTCAAAAAAATGTTGCGACACATGTATCAAACATGTATCTCACACGCTGGTGTATACATGGATATACATGTGATACACATTTGATACTAATACATATGTGATACAAAAGTGATACACAATGTGATACATCTATTATTTTTTTCATGTTCATCTTTTACTTCGAATTTTCAATTCAAACCACCTCAAACTCCACCAAATTATTCCAAAATTGAGTTTCATGTTCCTTAAGATGTACTCGATCTATTCTAATAACACCCACACAAAAGAAAGCAAAAATTTGACCTTTTTTGGCTACAAATAGCTAATTGACTAATATTAATAATATTTTATGAATTGACCAATTTTTTTAAAAACTACTTATAAATGGATAGAGCTGATATTTTTCTTTTTTCTAATCGGCAAGATTTGAAGTTCAATTCGCAAAGTCGTTCAAAGCACAACTATAAATCTATAGTCTAAAATTTTCTCTTGAAAGTTTCTTTCTTTCTTTTTTTGTTATTTATTTCAAGGTTGGACGTGGTACATTTTTGTAAATAATTTTCTTCCAACTCATTTTTCGTGATTAATCTCAATATTGAAGTTGATACAGAAATCCAAATTTCTATGCATTATTTTTCACAATCTTAGAAATCCTAATTGTCAAACTTTTTTTAACCTAATCGATCAATTAGAGGAGCTCTATCTATATTTATTTTTTTCAAAAAAGAGAGTTCTTGATTGAATAGCCTTTAATAAAGTTGAGACAAATAATTATAAAACCCCTATCAAACTCCGAATAGAATAAGAAAATCAGAATCACAACTCTCACTTTTTATTTTTGCTTGCATCACTTGTAACTCACTTGATGATTCGTCCATGCTCAATTTTCTTAAACCAAATAATATATGATTTCATGTATCGAGAAAATTAAATAGAAAATTAAAATAAAAAAAGTGCTATCTAACTTCTCTAGAAAAATTGTTTCATTTGATGTTTTGTTGCCCTCTGACATGTAATGGGAGTTCCATCCAAGTGTAATAAACTACTATTGCAACAAGAAATGCAGTATGCATAAGATAGTTTCCCAGCAGTCCATGAAGATACTCTTGCTATAATTTTCTCTACCAACGGTTGCCATTGAAGTATAGTAAATTTTTTTATGTCTAATGGAATCCCCAAGTATTTGAAAGGCAGCTTCCCTAGTGAATAGCTTGCACTCTGTAGTATTCTCATTTGTTCTGGCTTTGCCACTCCTCCAAAGTAGATAGCACTCTTTGTTAGATTAGCTTGTAAACCAAAAACAGTAGAGAATTGCCTGAAACAGTGGTGCAGAGCTTGCACAGAACCAGAGTCACCCCTGGAAAACATGAGTAGATCATTTGTAAAACTGAGATGAGTTATGTGTAGCTTGCTACATCTTGGATGGTATTTGTACTCCTTTATTTGCTTCAATCCTCTAAGTAGCCTGCTCGGATACTCCATGGCAATTGCAAACAAGAATGGTGACATGGGATCGCCTTGTCGAAGCCCTTTGGCTGCATTAAAAGGCTTTGTCAATTCTCCATTGATTATGATAGAGTGGCTCACTGTTGACATACATGTTTTCACCCATTGGAGGAATTTTGTAGGAAAGCCTAAGTATTTCATAAGATGCTCCAAGTACACCCATTCCACTGAGTCATAAGCTTTCATCATGTCTACCTTCAACATGCATCTGGGCTGTTGTATGCTTTGACAAGTTTATGGGCTAGTATGATGTTATCTACTATTTTCCTCCTTGGGATAAATCCTGCTTGAGCTTCAAAGATGATGTGTGGCATTATCTTTTGTAATCTTCCAGTAATGACCTTAGATATCAGCTTGTATAAAATAGTGCAACAAGCAATGGGCCTGAAATCCTTGATTGTCACAGGATTGGAATCTTAGACAGTAAGGTTATAGTGGTGCAGTTGATGGCCGGATACATTACACCTGTGTGAAAGAAGTCTTTCACTGCTACATACACTTCCTCTGTGATCACAAGCCAAGCTTTCTTGAAAAATTCTGTGTTATAGCCATCTATTCCAGGTGCTTTGTCACTTCCAATATCTTTCAGCCCATCATATATCTCCTGATCAGTCACTTCTATACTTAAGTCTATTTGTTGTTGATGTTTTAGAATTGGCCCATTCTTCATAACCATCATATTGACAGCAAGTAGCTTATTGGCCCTAGACCCCATCAGACTTTTATAGAATTGTACTATCTCCTCCCTAATAACTGTTGGGTCTGTAATAGTAAAACCTGATAGAGCTTGTATTTCATTGATCTATTTCTTTTGTTGTCTCTCTTTTATGACAGTTGAAAAGAATTTATTATTGGAATCTCCCAATTAGATCCAAGTTGCTTGAGCCTTCTGTTGTAGAATGCCTTCTTCCACAAGTGACCATGTCTCCAGTTTGTGTAGCCATTCTCTTTCCTGGTCAAATAATGTATCAGAGTAGTGTGTTTGCATTTGACTTTGGACTTGAGAGAGTGCTATCCGAGCTTGTTCTATCTTTTTTGTTACTCCTTTAAATTCTATTGCATTTAGGTGCCTAAACTAACTTTTCAGCTCTTTAAGTTTGAACCAGATGTTCTTCATTTTCCCTGATGCTTTGTTCTTTCTCCACCCTTCAGCTACCATCGACTGAAAAGATGTATGATTTGCCCAAACATTGAAGAACCTGAATGGACATTTGGTTTGAGTCTTAGGCTGCCTTATAGTAATAATCATAAGGTTATGGTCTAAAATATAGGGCTCTCCATACTCTGTGACTATATGGCCATAATTTATCATCGAGACATCATTTCCCAATAATCTATCTATGCGACTCCACACTCTAGCATCTCCTTATTGTTTATTGGTCCATGTGAAATAGTCTCCTCTCCAAGGAAGCTCTGTAAGACAGATGTTGTGGCATAGTTCTAAGAAATCTCTAATGTCAGCATTGGTCACAGGCACCTTAGACAATTGGTCTTGAGAAGTAAGTAGTGCATTGAAATCTCCCCCAATTATCCATGGTCCTTTAGTTGTTTGTGCCATCCTTTGAAGATGTTGCCATAGGTTCTTACTCTGTTCAACTAGATTTTGCCCATATACTACTGTGAGATAGCATTGCATTCCATTATATTTTCCTGTAACTTGACAATGGATAAATTGATCTTGTTTATCAATTGAAAACACTTCATATATTTGGTCATCCCATATAATCCACACCCTACCTTTCACTGCATGCTCATAATAAGTAATTCTGTTCCATCCAAGGGTAATTCTACTCATCACCCTTTCTACTTTAGCTTCTTTCACTTTTGTTTCTACCTGACCAGCTAGTTTTATATGTTTTTTGTGGCATTTGCCTCCACCAGAATTCTTGCATAGGATATACGCATCTGCTTTGTTGTGCATTCATCCGCAAAGAGTGACTTTCCTATGGTACTTGCCATTTTACTGGAGCCTTATTTCCCCATCAACTCATTGGCAGCTTTGGTAGTGTGATCTACAGTGGAATTTCAGTCAAGAATTCAGCCGTAAGGTCAAATTCAAAGAACCATTGTTTTAAGACCATTGGTCTATCAATGATCATGTATGGACCTCCATATAGAATATCCTTCAAATCATCAAGTGTATGAAATTTATCAATGTAATACCCTTCCTCGTGAAGAAACAGATCTGGAGCAGTTACTCAACTCCAATTTTGAGCTATGTATCTCTGCATGAATTTATAACCAGGTGCATCCCCAATTACATAGACAGTTGGGGGACACTGCCACTTATTAGTTTGATTGTTATTTCATTCTTATCCAGTTTCACCATAATATTACCATCAATAATCTCTGGCGGGATATAAGAGAGTGCCATACTATTTTCTGAAGATCTATTACCTGCGAACATATTGACCCATGGTTTTTCCGATGGTGGTGGCTCTGCATGCACCGGTTGTGATCTGGTAGCCTCCTCCACTTGCACTGTTCCATTGGTTTTTGGCTCTATCTCTGTAATTTTCCCATTGGCCTCTGTATTTTCCACTATGTTGTTCACTGGTGTGCCTTCACAGCATGACGATGCCACATTCATCAGGATTGCACTTAGGTTTAGCCATTTTGCCAGTCCTGTTGTTGTGCTTGAAGACCCCAATTTCTGCAAGCTAGGTTGAAATTGACTACCAATCGGAGTAGTTAGTTGTTGTGTATTACCTTTATCTAGTGTATCTGCTATTACTGTTGCGCTTACTGCTTCTCCGACCGTCACGAGTGGATCTCGTTTTGGCCAGCCTCGCTTTCTCGCCATGGCTAATTCTCAGACGGCGTACGTTAGCATAACGTGCGCCGAGAGCCTAGAGAGAGAAAGTTAAAAGTCGGTAATCTTGCTTCCATTACTAACATCTTCCATGGCATCTTTTGATATTATGGAAGTGCTGAGATGTATGTTTTCTGGATATCAAACTTCCTCCTCGTACAGTATTTTTTAAATATTTGCAAAATAATTCATGTGTAGAAATCATTTTCTAGTGTCAAAAACCTTCCTTATAAGCCAACATGCTTGCCTCGGTGTGTGCACTGTAGTAAAATCTTTCCCCTTTATGTAGAAGCTATATATCCATTGTATCTATAAGTATCTTTCTTTGTGTGTATTGCACATAGTAGTTTACATAGTGCTGCTTTATCCCAATAGTGAAAGTCAATCATATTCAGGCTTCTAGCTGATCTTGGCATGCATGGCTTAAATCATCTATGCAAGCAATATCCACAAAAAGGTTTTCTTTTTTGGCAGCAATAACACTTGTCCCCAATAGGTCTGTATTTCAAAGATTTTAACACTTTCTATCAACTGTAGCCTACCACTATATCAGAGGAATTTAGTAGTCCAATATCTAATCCTTGCAATCATTCTCTATCACTGGCATATGTTGCTGTATTGTCAGCTTCTTAGATGATAATGGTGATCCTAAATACTTGAAAGGTAGTTCCCCCAATGTTGAAATGCATCTCAGAAAGAATCAAATCGCAGAATTCATGTGACCCCTAAAATTTCTTGAGAAATATGTTGTTGCATTTAGATAGTAAAAGCGTGTGAGCATCTTTTGAAAAAGTTGCTTTTGCATATAGTGCAGACAAATGTATGTGAATACAAGAAGAGAAAGCGGGAGGACGGACATATTTCTTCCTGACTACTACTATTAGATATGGATCACATGGTTATTTTACATAAGACCATAGGAATACTCTTTTATTCAAAACAATACCCTCTTGTAGGTTAAAAAAACCCAGTACCAATCAGATAACCATTCTTTTTAATAAGTAATATCCCGGAACAGTTTACATGCATCAACTACTCCTACATCTACCTGCTGATGTACAACATAAACTGATATGAATGAGAATACAATATATCACAGCTATACATGCACCATGTTTACGTTGCCATAGACCCAGAAGCATGACAATTCTTGAATTTATGCTCGTTGGGCGTATGCTAATCTTCTTTGTATCATTCCAATTTAATCGTACTTTCTCAAAGAGACTATGAACTTACCTAAAGAATCAGGTGGTCAACACATCTGGGATAGTAGGGGAAGGATTTCCTAATATTTTACCCCCAACATCTGGGAAACATTCATATTCAGGTAATGGACCAACTTTGCCATCAGCATCCACTTGTATGGGATACTTCAGAATATGTCCTTGCAATTCAGTAAAATTTTCAGCTGTATATCTCTTCCAGTTATCTTCAGCAACCTCATTCACCCTTTTTACACATTCTAATGCTTCTGGTTCTTGGAAACTATCTTCTATCATTCCAAGGTGCTCTGCCCACAGAGACATTCTATATCCATAGACCTGGAGATTGAGACAAGATGAAAAAGAAATGATTCACTTTTAAATCACAGTTTTGCTCAACCTCTTCCCAAAACTGGATTTATAAATGAAAAATGATTCACTTGAACATCAAAAAATTTCTCAACATCTTCTCATAGCTGTGGATTTAGTAAATGAACTTTGAGTTTTCACATTAGTGTAGTATTGCTTTCTTTCCTTTTTCAATAAATTGACAGGTCAATACAACTTGGGATATTTGAACTAATAGTCATTTGGGGAAAAAATGAACACAAAAACAGAAGGATGAAAGATAGAAATTCACCATAGCGACTTTAGGATAACTGAAAAATTCATTACCCTGGTTTTACTACTGAAGACATAGTATCTTCTTTTGAATTTGCACCTGATTTTCCAACTATTATATATCCACTTAAGCAACTTTATAAACGGTGTTGATATTTAGATTAAATCATAAGTCTCATAATGTATAATACAAAAGGCATGATAAAGTTCGATAAAAGGCTTTTTGTGGAAGACTGTAGGATAATTGTTGAGTTAAGCAACAAAATAAAAGTTACAGCTGAGAGCCAAGAGAAATCGTTATAATTCAACCCTGTTAATAGAGATAAAGCAACTGAAATGGAATTTTTACGTAGCAACCATGTCAATAAAGATCTTTTTTTCTTCTTCTAATCTTCTTCCTTCTCTTAAAAAAACAGAGTAGTTATTAAATATGCATTGATAGAGGAGGTAGATTTAGCTTTGTGAACACAGACAAAGACACTAATTTCAGATAACATATTAAGATAATTAAACCTAAACTCTTTGGGTCCCTTCCCATGTCAGTAATATCTCATCCAAAGACAACTTTTCTAAATCTGTAACTTCAAATAATAAATATTTAAAATAAAGATCTTGGCAAAGGGAAAATAATCAAACATTCATACATGTCCTCGTGGATGCTGTTGTTTCTTTGCCCAAGAGTGATGTGGTTGATAGGCACCCATAGCTATCTCGGTGTCTTTCGATCCGGCTAAAGATCGTTGATTTATGTTGGCAGAACCCAGTATAACATATTCATCATCCACTATCATTCCTTTGGCATGCACGTATATCATGAAACGTTGAAACTTATATGAATCCGAGACCTGGTTGCATGGCAAAGTTTGAAAAACGCGCCTTAACAAAATTTTGCCAGCTTCATCGAATCGAGATGCATCAAAATAATTTCATGAAACACGATAGCCAATTAGATGTTACATTTCCCAGATGCTTATTATGTGAAATGGAGGCTGAAGATTTGAAATTGTAAAATTACTAGGCAATTATGACACTGGATTTTGACCATCTTTGAGCTGAAGTGGACTGTGTGAAGGACAACTAGGGAACTACTTCAACACTTGAACAGAAGAGGAACGAATTCTCTAACTTATAAAATAAGTCCTTCACGGAATCTGTGGGCTATGTAGAGCGAAAAGAACCAAAATTTCAAGGTAAAATTATAACTGTACTAAGTGTCAAATTCAAATGTATCTTTCTGTTAGCTTCTTGGTTTAGTATTGTGCAACGATTCATGAAGTTCAGTTCCTTACATGAATAGCAAGGAAATTGAGGTTTTGCACGTCATGTTTTGTACAGCTCTCAGCTCCATTTTAGCATTTATTTACTTAATTTTAGGAGATAAAATTCCTCTAGAAGTCCCATAATAGTGAACTTATCTCAAGAAATAGGTCAGAGAACACCGTTTGGGCCTAATATTCACTGCCCATAACAAAAAGACTAATATCAATGCATGTACGGGAAATATCTAAGTGCAAAATGTTGAAACATACCATTAACAAAAAGGGACAGAAAAAACAATACACCCAAGGGTATGGCAAGGGTAACTCTACCGGAGGATAGCGGGAAGACTTAGAAGGAGAAGCAAAGCGTGGGAGTATGTACAAGGTACAGCACTTTTTCCAATTGTTCAAAGAGTAGGAAATTCTTTATTCATTTTAACAATTATGTGACAACTCTATTGAACAACCTTGAAGAGATTGAAACAAGTAAAGCATACTACGTACAGTAGCAGTGACGATAGTGTAGATGATGTATTCTGATTTAAGTGCATGCATTTGGGGGAAATAGAGAGAGCAAGTGGATAGATACTAAACGAAGTGACATGAAAGGAAGGTAGATTAAGAAATGTGACGCCATGTATGAAGAAGACATTTATCCATTCTCTATATATTCCCTTATTTGGGCATACTAAGGGCTAAAAGTACAATATAGCTCAGATTAGAAGTGATAAGATTCAGACAGACACCAGCTAGCAGACAAGGTATATTTATGAGTGGAGATCACAAACTTGTTAATCTCACGATGACCTTTCACTTAACTGTTAGTGCATGTAGTGTTTATGTGCACACTTGGACATTACCTTATCAGCATCATTAGCAAATTGACCATTTGCTTCACGATTTCCAAGGCAGTAAAAATTTAAATAATCTAATGGATGTGAGTCTACAAGCTGCATTGACTTGAGCTCCCTTGCAATAACTTGATACATCATCTGCATTGTTTGGCTCTGTTGAAAGCATACACAAATTTCAGTAAAGCGCATCTAATTATTATTCTTAGATTCTTGCATCAGATCACATTTTTATAGCATAAAATACTAATTAATCAAATCTAACATAGAGAGATAAGCACAAGCTTGAGACACCATGAAAATATTTCAGGGATAAGATAGCGTTCATAATCAAAGTTCTCCTCTCGTTCATTCTGCCAGGTTCCTCAAAGACACAAACTATTTTCCCACCAACATCCTTTCTAAAAATCTTATTTCGTTGTGTTTTGTGTCCCTACATATTAAAGAAATAAAATACCAAGTTATGAGGAATGAGAATTTTATAATAGGAAGCTACTTCCGTTCCCATTTATGTTAATCTACAGAGTAACTAATGCAATTATGATATTCAGATAAAAGTATCGTAAGAGCTGGCATCTCTATTATTATAGAACTGCCCTTGATGTTTGCTGCTGAAGGTGCCCAGTGTCACATTATTAGTGTTATATGAAACTACGTTTATGAAATCCAAAATACAGATCATGATGATTCAGGAAACAGATTACCTGCCAGTATAGAATTTCTTGCACAGTAACTGACTTGGGATCTCCCTCTGGCCACATGGGCAAAACAACGTATACACAAAACCGTTCTCTGGCTCTAATTTTACTTGCAATTTTCAGTGCCAACTCCATGGGTACCAGATGATCAGCTCCTGAACAAAATCGATAAATGAACATGAATTGGAAATGGGTAAGGAAGAAGACGAATGCTTCCAGGTGGTTTATTTAAGTAGAAAAAAAGCAAGAATTTGTCTGAGCTCAAATTATAACTGGATTATCCTAGAAAACTGGTGAGTAAGTTCGATAAGATATTGCTTTCAGGAAGAAATGTAACACTTTCAAGAATTTGTTTAAAGGAAACACATGAAGACAATAATTAGAGAACAATTGGAATTTACAGTTTTTTACTTTACCCATCTTAAAACCTTTTTGCATACTTTTTCTAGGATTTGGATGTGGTAAAATATTGAACCTGGTAGAGTTTACCTATTAGTCAAATGCATTAAAAATGGAGATGTAAATTTGGATCAACTATTTCATGAGGAAGTTGTGAATATAAAAGCACATTTCTATGTTGGGAATCATAACCTTTTTATTCTTTGGTGATAACATAGTGTCATGTCTTGTATATTTCTATTCGATAATATAGCAAGAAAATATAATACCTGCATCTTTGTACGACGGCCAAGCATATGATGACCCAAGAAAATACTGATTTTCAATATATATGAAATGTTGAGCAGATCTTATCGCCTGGATGTATGCTGATTCAATGCTTTTGTCTACTACCAGATCTTTTGAGCTGACTAGGTTCTGCCAAAGACATAATGAACAGAAATTGTGAATACTGATAAGTGTTCCATATACAGAACAGCTACTTTCGCGGAACTTTGAAAGGATTATGACAAAAAAACTATGGTTTCTGTACCTGTGCCTTAGCAACATCAATACTCTTGGGAAAACCTTGCACTGAGCCTGAATCAATGGAACGAAAGATCTGCAGTATAAGATATGAGGAAGAGCGTTAAAAGGGATTCAACAAATTCTGTTGAATATCTCTGCATGACAAGAAAAATCTACCTGCACGTGCCAATTTTCGGGGTGATCTTCCCCAGATACATATAGTTTTGGATCATCTGCTGGAATCTCAGTCCCTACTTTGAAAACAGCAAAAGCGGGGCTGAGTATCCATGAGATACGCTCAATTTTTAACATTGCATCATCATTCCAACGGGACATCGTTTTCTTAAAAAAAGCGAATTCCCTCCACTTTGTTGCTCTCCTCCATCGCTGAGCAAAGTTTATAAGCACGTCATATGCAGCAGGTCCATCAATTCTGCAGTGCAAATCATGCCATGGTTCCCTCGGGGCCTTGGTCCCTGGCTAGTAAATGTGGTACAAATAAATGAAAATTATAAAAACATAATCAACTAGAAAGCCATGATCAAAAGAAATAAAGAAATAGAAGGAAAATTTCACTGTAGAAAAAACATAAAATCACGTAAACATGTGGCTGGAAATAATCATATGATACACTGCAGGGTTTCACCATCTTTGGTTTAAATCAAATATAACAACCCTTATTCGAAGTAACTTGGGGACTTTTAGATAACCTTATTCACGACTGACAATTGAATGTTCAATGTACTAAATCATAGTCCTTGGATTGTAAATGAATATTACTCAAACATTAAACTTCCATAAAAGTACTTGAGAGATTTAAGTCTAATACACTAGGAAAAGTATTTATCTCACCATTTATGCATTAAATGAATTTATTTTGCTTATAATTCTTGTTTATTATATTTTCAAACCTATTTTATATTTTAGGACTAAGATTTATTTTCAGTATAAGTATCAACTGAAATTAACAAATTTGACATAGTAATAATTGCATGTTTTATATTAGGTATTTCTGTTTAAATTAAGGCAGATGACAAATACTATACAACAAACAGTCTATAATGTACAAGTTCCAAATTAATATGCATCAACATTGAAGCGAATGAATCATAACGATATAAAAATAACAAGATAGGAGAGTACAAGCTTTTACCGGAATATTTAAATTCTAGGTATATAAGTGTCAGTTCAGATTTAAGTTTTTATCCTTTTTGTTGGCAAGCCACCTAGTCTCTATTAACATCAGCATCTTTTTTCTTTCCCTTCATCAAAGTGTGACCACTTTCATAATAGATAAGCAAAACAAATGCAAGAGACTGACAGCTAAAAAGGTTGGGAGAGCAGTACCTTGTAGGTAAAATCTTCATTTTGCAGAAAAAGTTTAAGTTCTCAAAATAGTTCGACACTTCAAATAATAAGCAGAGAGAGACATTATTCTTGTGGTATTTCAGAATAAAATTAAATTAGAGATTTATTTTCAAACTGACTGTGTTTCCTACATAGAGAACCATGATCAAACCAGAATGCTTGTATCTACATACATATATAGAAATTATATCTGAAATCTTCACCCAAAAGAATGATAAGTAACTAAAAGGATGCCCAAAGGGATAATTGTTTCAGGCATAAAAAATAGCTCCTAATGCTTTACTAGAACTTAATTTTTCCAACTACATTTCCCCACTTGGCATCTGAAATAAACAAACACTTTTAGATTGCTAATCCTGTTGTGAAACAGAGTTAAGGCTAGTGAAATTCACAAGGCAGGAACCTCTTCATGCGTCAACTCCAGCAAGGAAACAGACTCTAAACTTTGGGAACAGAAGCAAATTTAATTTAAGCAACATGGCGAGCTTAGAAAACTCTTGACCAAAACTTTTACAGCAGTTACTAAGTTGAGCACATACTTTTAAGCCCAAACTAATCAAACAGGCTTCAGAACTTGAATACTTTGAACTACTGGTTGCCCTTTGCTTGTTGACATTTTTAGTCATGTGGCAATAACAACTGCTCAAATATCCACAAGCAGATTTACTAAAAGCATTAACAGATGGGTTAAACTTCATATGCTGGAAACAGACTTTTCGATATTTATAAGGTATATAGCTTCCCCAACTTGCTTGGTATTGAGGCGTAGTAGTAGTTGTTGTTGTTGTTAGTTTCATTGTGTAAATAGGAGTAGATAACCCTAATCCCATATGTATTAGGAGTAGGACATGTATTGTGTATATATAGGGCTCAGTGTATCATTGTCTTAATTAATCAATAATATTTTTCTCCCGTGCATTCTCACATGGTATCAGAGCTACCGTGAGAAATTAATCGTTGTGCGTCATCCCAGCGATATCCGGGAAGAAATAACTCAGTCACCGTGCAATTTTCCGGTGACCTAAGTGACTAATTGCGTCAAAGTCACTAATTATCAGTGTTGTGCAAAATCCAACACCACTAAAAGGTCCCCAAGAGAGATCCGACCAAACCCCAGAAAAGTTCACCTGAAAACACTAATCCACGCGCCCACGCGCTTGCCGGAGCTCTGCCGCCGGCGGCGCGTCTGCGGCGCGTGAGGGCTGTTCCGGCCAGAATTTCAAAAAGTTTCTTTTGGACAGTGTGTTCTTCGTGTTTTTCCGAGCCTACCCATCAAGTTTACATCAGATTCTGACAACTTTGGAATTTTCTGGCGAGCTACAGTGATTTTTCCGGCGTGAACAGTGATCCAGCAATTTTCTGCTTTTTTTTCCGGCACAATATTATAATGGAATCATTACCTGAAGCCTTTACCTCACAATCTGTTGGATTAAATGCAATAAATCCAATCCAGATGATTTCTTTACTAGATTATATTGAGTTCCTTCAATACAAAGCACGTAAATAGACATCTTCAGGATTAACCTCCGTCGTTCCAACAAATAGTAGCATGATTGGTGTCTCTCAATCTTCACCTTCTGAGTCTTGGGTTATTGATTCAGGTGCATCTGATCATATTTCTGGTAACAAATCTCTTTTCACTAGTATCTCATATTCTGAATCTCTTCCAACAGTCACAATGGCCAATGAGTCTCAAGTCATGGCAACTGCAATAGGTCAAGCAAGTCCACTTCCTTCCTTACCTTTAGACTCAGTTCTTTATGTTCCTGGTAGTCCTTTTAATCTCATAGCCGTTAGTCGCTTAGCCAAATCACTTAAATCTGTTGTTCTATTTCTTGATGACCTTGTTTTTATACAGGAACGCAGTACAAGGCGGATCATTGGTACCGGACGTGAATCAGATGGACTTTATTACCTTATCCTTGCAAAATCACATGGACTCGCATCTTGTCTTCCTCTAATAACTTCTCTCGTTACTGATTCACCAGATTTATTACATAAACGGTTAGGACATCCCAGTTTGTCAAAACTTCAGAAAATGGTACCTGGCTTATCTCACTTGTCCACTCTAGAGTGTGAGTCGTGTCAGCTCGGTAAGCATACCCGCTCCCATTTCCCCCGTCGTCTTGACATTCGAGCAGAGTCACCTTTTACTTTAGTCCATTCAGATGTTTGGGGTCCTAGTCGGGTTAGCTCTACCTTAGGATTCCGCTACTTTGTCAGTTTCATTGATGATTATTCCAGGTGCACTTGGATATTTTTGATGAAAAACCGATCTGAGTTGTTTTCTATTTTCCAGACCTTCCATGCTGAAATTCAAAATCAATTTGGGGTTTCTATCCGTACATTTCGTAGTGATAATGCCCTAGAGTATTTGTCTTCCCCGTTTCAGCAATTTATGAACTCCCATGGGATTATTCATCAAACATCTTGTCCGTACACATCCCAACAAAATGGGGTAGCTGAAAGAAAAAATAGACATCTTATTGAAACTGCTCGTACCCTACTCATACAATCTCATGTTCCGCTGCGTTTTTGGGGGGATGCAGTTCTTACATCTTGTTATCTTATTAATCGTATGCCATCTACAGCTATCCAAAATCAAGTTCCATTCTCTGTCCTGTTTCCCCACTTACCTTTGTTCTCTCTTCCACCCCGTGTCTTTGGGAGTACGTGTTTTGTTCATGACCTTACTCCAGGAAAAGATAAGTTAGCTCCCCGTACTCTTAAGTGCATATTTCTGGGTTACTCGAGAACGCAAAAGGGATATCGATGTTATTCTCCTGACCTTCATCGATTTCTTATGTCTGCTGATGTTACCTTCTTTGAAACCCAATCATACTTCACAGGTCCAGTTAATCACTTAGATATTTCTGAGGTGCTACCTGTTCCTTCTTTTGGGGATCCAGTCCCTATCTCCCATTCATCTTCCTCCATAGCTCCACCGCCTACAGTTCCAGTGCCACCACCTATAGCTCCAGTATCACCACCGAGTCCAGTGCCACCACCTAGTCTAGTTCCACCAACTCTAGCTCTAGTGCCACCACCTAGTCCAGTTCCACCAACTCTAGCTCCAGTGCCACCACCTAGTCGAGTTCAACCTTCTACAGCTCCACCACTCCTGACCTATCATCGTCGTCCGCCCCCAGCATCAGGCCCAGCTGATTCACGTCCTGCACCTGACCCTGCTAATACTGCGTACTTGTCTCCTCTTAATCAACCGATTGCACTACGAAAAGGTATACGGTCCACAGTTAATCCTAATCCTCATTATATCGGTTTAAGTTACCATCGTCTCTCATCATCCCATTGTGCATTTGTGTCATCTTTGTCCTCTGTTTCCATTCCTAAGTCTACAGGTGAAGCACTGTCTCATCCCTGATGGCGACAGGCTATGATTGACGAGATGTCTGCTTTACATACGAGTGGTACTTGGGAGCTTGTTCCTCTTCCTTCAGGTAAATCGACTGTTGGTTGCCGTTGGGTGTATGCAGTCAAAGTTGGTCCAGATGGCCAGGTTGATCGACTTAAGGCTCGTCTTGTTGCCAAAGGATATACTCAGATATTTGGACTTGATTACAGTGATACTTTCTCTCCCGTGGCTAAAATTGCATCAGTCCGCCTTTTTCTATCCATGGCTGCTGTTCGCCATTGGCCTCTCTATCAGTTGGACATTAAGAATGCTTTTCTTCACGGTGACCTTGAGGATGAGGTTTATATGGAGCAACCACCTGGTTTTGTTGCTCAGGGGGAGTCTAGTGGCCTTGTATGTCGGTTGCGCCGATCCCTCTATGGTCTAAAGCAGTCTCCTCGAGCTTGGTTTGGTAAGTTCAGCACAGTTATTCAGGAGTTTGGCATGACTCGTAGTGAAGCTGATCACTCTGTATTTTATCGACATTCTGCTTCAAATCTTTGTATTTATCTGGTCGTTTATGTTGACGATATTGTTATTACCGGCAATGATCAGGATGGTATTAGTAAGTTGAAGCAACATCTCTTTCAGCACTTTCAGACTAAGGATCTGGGCAGATTAAAGTATTTTCTGGGTATTGAGGTCGCTCAGTCTAGCTCGGGTATTGTGATCTCACAACGGAAGTATGCCTTAGATATTCTTGAGGAAACAGGAATGACAGGTTGTAGACCTGTTGACACTCCGATGGATCCGAATTCTAAACTTCTGCCAGGACAGGGGGAGCCTCTTAGCGATCCTGCAAGATATAAGCGGTTGGTTGGTAAATTAAATTATCTCACAGTGACTAGACTTGACATTTCCTTTCCTGTGAGTGTTGTGAGTCAGTTTATGGATTCTCCATGTGATAGTCATTGGGATGCTGTTGTTCGCATTCTTCGGTATATAAAATCAGCTCCAGGCAAAGGCTTATTGTTTGAAGATCGAGGCCATGAGCAGATCGTTGGATACTCAGATGCTGATTGGGCAGGATCACCTTCTGATAGACGTTCTACGTCTGGATATTGTGTCTTAGTAGGAGGAAATTTGGTGTCTTGGAAGAGCAAGAAACAGAATGTGGTTGCTCGGTCTAGTGCAGAAGCAGAATATCAAGCAATGGCTATGGCCACGTGTGAGCTAATTTGGATCAAACAGTTGCTCAAGGAGCTAAAATTTGGTGAGATTAGTCAGATGGGACTTGTGTGTGATAATCAAGTTGCTCTTCATATTGCGTCAAATCCAGTGTTCCATGAGAGAACAAAACACATCGAGATTGACTGTCACTTTGTTAGAGAAAAGATACTCTCAGGAGATATTGCTACAAAATTTGTAAAGTCAAATGATCAGCTTGCTGATATTTTCACCAAGTCCCTCACTGGTCCTCGTATTAGTTATATATGTAACAAGCTCGGTACATATGATTTATATGCACCAGCTTGAGGGGGAGTGTTAGTTTCATTGTGTAAATAGGAGTAGATAACCCTAATCCCATATGTATTAGGAGTAGGACATGTATTGTGTATATATAGGGCTCAGTGTATCATTGTCTTAATTAATCAATAATATTTTCTCCCGTACATTCTCACAGTTTTATAAGGTATATAAACTAACACAACCATCAAAATCATTCTTTTCACATGATATGGTCTCTATTAGTTATTATACTCAATCTGCTGCAATAACCCCTGTAGTCCAACTAGCATAAAGTATACTAGACATTTCCCCAACTAACCAATATCAATTATATATGTAAGAAACACACCAAATGATTGTTTACAGGTATTAAAATTATCAAGAAAATATTTGGAGCAACAAACTACTCACAGGAAATTGAGGCTGATGAAAATCATCTTTGAAAACAGTATCAAGATCACGGAATAAGCGATGTTCAGGTGTATCATAGCGACCATCACAGAGATCAAGACCTCCTAAGAAGGCTGTAATTTTTCTATTATTTCCAGGAGCCTGTGTATCTACAAGAATGCACTTCTGGTGATGCGTGAACATGGTTCCAACAACCTGGAAGCAACAATTAAATGTGCAAACCATCAACAAAGGGGAGATAAAGGCCAAAAAGTGAGGAAGTGGTTTTAAATCAAAGCAAAAACAGATTTCTAATAGGGAATATTCATGCTATCAACTACATTTGATATGCACAGCAACTAAGATAATCTTTTCCTGCTAAACCTTTTGACCTCTTCTTTCATTTCTCCAGCAAACTGATGAGAACAGTTATAAGAGAGTTACCTGTTGCTTCATAATGCTGAGCTTACTACTAGCATAACGGGGTGACAGAACACAAATCACAGAGGAATGCTTAAAGAACTTCTTGGTCTCCTCATCGTGAGTTCCCATTACTCCTGCCTGCAACCAATGCCATCTCAAATTATTGTAAGGGGTGGTTTAAAACAAAAACTACAACTGATGGCATGCACCATTTTAGGAAAAAAAACAACTGCGCCTCAGTCCCAAGGGGTCAGCATGCACCATCTTAGAAAGTAAAGACAAAAACAATTGGTTAAACGACGAAAGAGATTTGAGCTCAGGTTGGACAAATAACAGATGTAGTTCAGTTCATATCTAAAATTGCCTAGAAAGATTTCTATTCACAAATTGGGAATAACTATGTCCTTATATTAGCTGAAACATTTTCCAAAAACTGACCATGCATGACTTGAGGCTAGACAAGGCTAAGTTGCATTCAAAATGCTTATGAGCGGTATGCAAAAAACATAGTCAAATTAAAGTTTTTAAGCAAAGATATACGAAGATTTCGAAATACAATAACAGCAACTAGCAAAACATAAATAAGACTAGCATGGTCAGTGACTCAGTGGAGTTTAAGCAAGAAATGAAGAATATTAGTAGCAAATAAAATAACAGCAACTAGCAAAAGTCAAGCTAGATTATAATTGCCAAGAAAGACATGAAAAGAGAAGATAGTCACGTGCAACCACTATCTTAACACCTTCTTTAATAATAAAGTATGCATTAATGCCACATTAGAATATACTTTATCAAAAGAAACCACATTATAATTCAACGAAGGAATCAGAATAGTATTCAACAGTACATACCGTGTTAATAAAGAACTTATCATGCGAAGTTTTATCATCCCAAACTAACAGCAGAACTCTTACACCTTCTTGAGACTTGTATTTAAGCAATTCACCAAGTGTCAGATCACCGCCACGTGGCAATGGCCTTGTAGGTTCTCTAATTAACTTAATCTTATGATAAACAGACCAACCAACAATGTAAATCAAGTGATGAGCCTCAGAAATTGCATAGCATATATCTTCCCAACATTTGTTGTGCTCAAAATTTGTTCCTTTTTCCAATTTAATATCTGGGAACTTCACATTATTGCTTACGTGTGCATCTTGATATAGTTTTACTGAACTTCCTTTTCTTAGTGGAAAATAAGTATTTCTCACACCTAAATGCTGAGGATCAGAAGCAATGCCGCGTGTGTATAATGAATTTGTATCATAAGGGAAAAATTTCATTTGGACCTTAAGGGCTGAATTGGGCTTTGGAGGTTTGCCGGAAGGCCCAATAATGGGAAACCAGCCGGAGATGACGTCACCAGCGGCGATACTCTCCGCCGGAATTTTAACTTTACCCATAATTTCGGCCCCGAAGAAGTCATCATCTTTGACCCGAAACTCCAAGTAGGCCATAGGATGGGCCAATGGGATCCGAAAATGCTCGTCCCAAACCGGGTACTGAGAGTTGGGTATGACCCGAGTACGGGCTAGAGCGGTTTGTGGAGCTGAAACGGTGACGTATGGGTCACTCGTGATGATTTTCCGGTGCTGATTTTTCTTATCCGGTGGTGACGTACGGTCGCCGTCGTCTCCACCGTCGACAGTGGAATCAGGTGGTTTACGGCAGATGCCACCGAGAGTGAAGCAGCGGCGAAGACGGGCAGAAGTAATGTCCATGTTGGGTAAATGACGGGCTTGGATAATGTGGAGTTCCAAATCTCCATGTAATATGAGCTTTTTAGGTTCGGACATTATACTATATGTGCAATATAGAATTTGCTAATCCGTTTGGATAGCAGAATACAATTTATAGCATGAAGATCAAGGTGATGTTAGTATAGCAGGAGTGAAAAGATGGGGAGAAGAAAGAGATATTCTTAGAATTTGGTTTTGTGGACAAGTATGGGATAATGGCACGTTTGGTAAAGTGATATATAGTGACTGTTTGCTGAGATTTTACGTCTCCGATCGAGCTGCCATGCACGGAGGGTTGGTCTTGAGTATTTCTACTCTAAACACTGTTTTAAACATGTATCCTTTGTGATGAACAAACTAACATGACGAGTAGGGGTGTCAAACGGGCAGGTCGGGTCGGGTCCGATGAGCGGGTCGTGAATGGGTAATTTAAAAAACGGATAAATAATCCGATCGACCCGTATTTAAGACGGATAAAAAATGGGTTATCCGACAGGTAATATGGATATCCATATTATCTATGACTTCTTGAATATGATCACATTAGAATTCCTAGTCTCCCAAACTTGAGGAACTCCCAATTTAAGCCTTTACAAAATACACTCTCCAATCCACAATAAGTGACCAATTTGGTTTGAGCACATTCATTAAGGAAATACTAAATTCTAGACGAAAATAGTTAGTGTGACTAAATTACCCTCCATTAAATATTGCAGCATAGTTATAGTAGCACTTACTTCTTTCTCAAATGTGAAGAGTAAATGACTTTTTAGGGAGACGTACATAAGGATAATTTTGAAAAAAAAAAAATTGAATTTTTTCTTGATTATATAAATGAACACTTATTTTGGACCAAAATAAAAAAGCAAATTGGTCACTTGGATGAAGTATAAAAATTAAAAACATTAGTTATCCATTTGGTTAACCATTTTTTAAGTGGATAATATGGTTCTTATCCATATCCAACCCGTTTTTAAAAAGTTCCTTATCCAACCCATTTTTTAACAGATAATATGGGCACGTAACCATTTTCTTTTAAGCATTTTGCCACCTCTAATAATGACGAGTCTGATGTGAAAAAAAAAGTACATATATTGATATATTATTATTCTGATGAAAACAAGTTTCCTCCTACATTATCCCATAATACATCATACTTAGCTGTTAATATATTAAAAAAATATTTGTCACTTTGTTAATTTTTCGATGTTACATTTGGAATTATCACAATTATTTGATTATCCTATTCTATATAAATAGAATAGATATTGTCTAAATTTTAATAAATAAAATCTCCATTAAAG